>NW_006434369.1:13100412-13123047 GCF_000325575.1 Pteropus alecto
TGAGTTCTTAACACTTCTTCCAAGATCAACTTTCTACACTTCCTTCTCTTTTGTGTTTGATCTTACCCCATGGTCATATCAAATACTATCATCTAAAGTTCAAAGAACTTTGTAAGAAAAATTAAATTTCACCAAATGTGTTAATTTAAAAAATAAAGGAACTCTGGAAAAAAACTTTTGAGTTGAGGCATGAATTCTTAAAAATTTATCCTGGCAGAGAAAAGCTTTATTTTGCAATAACACTTGTGATAATACTCTGAACATGTTGCTATCACATAATTTGAAGATACACTCAAACAAATACACACAGACCATCAAGCTATACTTGAAGGTGGCCATTTCATTCTAAAAGAGACTGGCACTAAATATCTAACTTTCATATTTCTTTTAAAATGTAAGATAAATTTAGATAAAGGGAGGTACAAGAAGATGAGTCATAAATTTAATGATAACATGCTAAAACTGTCAATAATCACAAAAGAAAACTGGAAAGAAGGAAACATTTTAGATTTCTATGTGTATTACAGAGTACGAAGGTTAGAAATAGAGGCATCTTAAATTTTTATATACTATACAAAACAATTTCCCCAAATTGCTAAAAAAATGTTTATATCCACTTAGCAGACAATAAAAAATATTGAACTTAATAAAAAAGATGAGAGAATAAAAATTGAAAATCATTTTGCTATGTAAAGGAAATAAGTGACAAAGAGGAATAAAAATAATTAAAACTTTTCAGACCAGAAAGATGGAACTTTAGAAAGAATCCGATAAAAATATACAACATCACAGAGGATGGAAACATCAACTGTTTTGAGAGTTTTACTTGTTATCTCACTTAATTTTTGTAATAATTTTCTGAGAAAGATATTTGCATTTTATATTCTCAATCATCTATTCTCTCTCTTGTAGAATCAACCACTTACTTCAACTAGATCATTCCCAGAATAATTTAACAATGCTTAAATTTCTCCCCGCTGTAACCACACAAATTCCCCTTTGTCCTTTAATCATCTCCAGTGCATACCTTTTCTCTCTTCTCCCTTTCATAGACAGAGTCATGAAAGTTGTCTAGATTCCATGTCTGCATTTCTTTAGCTCTTATTCTTACTCTCACCCATCCCAATTTGACGTCTGCCTGGATCTCTGCATCAAATGAATATCAATAATCAATGACCTCCATGTTGCAAAATTAATGGACAATTTTCAGTTCTACATTACTCATATTAGTGATCTCTCAGAAGTATTTAAAACTGTTAATCACTCCCTCCTTCTTGACATATCTTCTCCTCAATGCTCCTGATTTCTCTCCTCTCTCCCTGGGCTGTTCCTCCTGTTTCTTTTGTAGGCTCCATCCTGGGCCTCTTTCTCTTTCATTCTATCTATCCTCTTTCCTTGGGCAGGTTCATCTATCCCATTGCTCCAGTCACCTTGCACACACCACCAACAACAAATTCTATCTATCCCATCTCTCTTCTTCAGACTCCAGAACTCTACAAGCCAATGCCTACTCAACAAGTCCCCCTGCATGGCTCAAAGACACCTCAAATGCAACATGATCATGACCAAAATTATAATCTACTCCCCACCAACTTCCAGAGTTCCTTATATCAATGAGCGACACTCTCTCTGTAAGCTAGAAACCTGTGTATCACCCTCCACACCTTTTACTCACTCCTTCATGTTTCACCCATCACCAGGTCCTGTCCACTTACCTCCTAAATCTCTCAAATTCATCCACTTCTCTCCACCTCCTTTTCCATTCAAGTCATCATTTCTTAGCCCAGCTACTAAAATAGCTTCCTAAATGGGCTTCCCATCTACTTCACCCCCTTCATTCTGTCCTTTACACCAACCACAGTGATTTTGTTCAAATGTATATTTGATCAAGTCAGTCCCCATCACCAGTCACTAAAAACCTTTTAACGACTATCCCATTGCTCTTGGGATAAAGGTTAAAATCCCAAATATACCCTGCAAGACCTTGCACTCACCACCCCACCTTTAAGTTCTTCAAAAGTTCCATACTCCCTGCTGATGCGGCCTTGGAGCAAGCACCATCTACTTCAGGATGTCTTCTCTGGCCTCCGAGTCCAGGGTAATAGCTTTCGCTCCTTCAGAGCACCAGCCTCAGTTTGTCATTACATTCAGTACTATAATCATTTGGTTGATACCAGTGTCTGTTTTTTATTTAATTGCATCCCAGTTCCTAGCACTTAATGGGCATTTGATGGACATTTGTTAAATGAACAGATGAATGAACAAGAAATTCTGTTAAATAATGTGCTAAGTCTGTGGGTGACAGAACTAGGGTTCAGAGCCAGGCCTATCAAACACTAAAAGCCATGCTCTTACCATACTGCCTCCCACAGCAAATGTTCACTGATGAAGTTCACTGTTGTACTTGTTGAATCTGAATCTGTATAAAGAGGGTGACAGCAAACTAGCTCACAAAGTCTTGGTCTACATCACCGAAGAGCATGCCTTGAGGGTGCCAGATATGGCATATAAAGGAGCATGAGTTTTGCCATTTACTGGCTACATGAACTTCAGCACATTACTTAATCTTTCTGGGCCTCAGTTTCCTCATCTGTAAAGTGGTCGTAAGAGTAACAATAATACTTATTTTATAGAAATTTGGTGAGGATTAAATAGAATGCAAATAGCCTTCTGACTATTAAATACTAAGCCTCCAATTAGAAAGGGCTAGATGAATCGGTGGCAGTAGCTTTAATGACAGTCAGTGCAAATAAAAGAGGCATTATCACATAACGCATTATACTGTTTGGATTCGAAAGTTACTGAGATACAGGGTAAAATATAACTGTCGCACTCACATTTAACAAACGTTTACTGATCTTTTACTAAGTCTAAGCTGTTTGGACCACAAAAGATAAATTTGGATTAATTCGAGGATTAAAGAAAACTAAGGGAGTTTGAAGGGTCTTCCTTATTTTTTAAAAAGAATTAGAAATGCTATTATGGTAGGTAGACAATATGGTACCAGCAACACACACAAGGAGATGTAGAATTAAATTGGTCACAGAAACACAACAAAAGGGCGAGAACATCTTGATTCTCCAGAATTAAGTCATGACACATTAGCACTACAGTTAAGTAGAAGAAGCACAGAAATAAATTATTGGGTGTGTGCACTAGCTACATTCTACTTAATTCAAACACACACTCAGGCACGAACAAACAGCCTATGGAAGGTAGAATGGGGTGAACCAGACCAGCAAATTGGTTTCCCAAAGGCAGCCTGTGGTTTCAGGGAAGAAAGACCTTACACACCCAAACACTCTCACTGGACACCACAAAAAGACACAGCGAGCACCAAGGAGGTACCAGTTAAAGACTCTTTCTCATCAATTCCACCTTGACCTCAGATGGCACCTCTTTGCTATTTAAGTATCCTCCTCTGTTTGGTGTTCTCATCTCTAAAATAGGAATAATGGCCTCATGAGAACAGTGCGCCTGAGAACACTTTGGAAAATATAAAGCTCTATGCAGGAATAATAACAGTTTTGTTATCATTCTTAATAAGTACACTATACGCAAATGAAAAGCTCATTAGAGATTAAACCCACCCAGGTGAGGAGCAGAGGTAATAACTTGAACATCCCCCAGAGGGCACCATGGTCACTAGACACTTTGGACACCACCGCACTTGAATGCAGTGTCTGGTTACTTGGGCACCCATCGCAAACACCTGCTGGGCTGTAAGCTGGATCGTGGGTCAAGCACTCATGTCCTCTAGCTCAGCTCCTTAGGGAGACACACAGGGATCCACCACTGCCAAGATAATCCACCCTCTAGCACCAGAGTCAGGAAATACTACTCAGCAAGAAGCACAGTTGTATAGTGTACCTAATGTTACATTAAAATCACAACTATTTGAATACTTACATGTTTGAAGCACTGGACTATGAACGTCGAGATAAACAAAGAAGTTGGACAGTACCTGTCCTCAGAATGTTTATAATTTTGTTGGGGAAATAAGACACAAATAGAAAGGAAGATAATCAATAAAGCACGATGACTAAATACCAAATGGATGACAGAGATAATAAAATAATAGATAAGGCCCTCGAGATAAGAGGATCAAGGCCAAATGGCATAAGGAGAAAGCGTCTGGCATCCCAGACTTAATACAAACTCTGCCACTGTCTCGTTGAGTAAATTTGGGAAGTTGTTTCGTAGAACCAGACTCCAGTACAGCAGTAATGGATTACGACATCATCTTAAACTCTTTTCTAGGTCTGATGTTACTAAGACTATAACATCAGTTCCAATTTCTCTACTTTCAAGTTTTTCCTCTCCCTCATTTTAAGAAACTGAAAGGTACAGCCACAGGAACAATGTCTAAGAAACAGCTCCATGTTGGCTCATTTGGAGAGAAGCAGAATCCTCTAGTAGTAAAGGGATGGGATCTGGAGTCAGACACACCTGGACTCTGCTGTTGTTGCCTGTGTGACCTTGAGCAAGGGGCTGAGCTTCTTGAAAACCTCAGTCTCCTGAACTCTAAAATGGGGATAACATCAACTACCACAGGGTTGTTGTAGAAATTAACTCGGCACATTTAAGAACAGAGTACACTGTTTGGTGCATAGCCAATATTCTATATATGTTAGCTAATAATAATGTTTGTGCTTTGAGGTCACACACACACACACGTCTATTTCCTTATAATGTGCATTTATCCTCTGTGTACTCTACTGCTTTCCAATGAGGATACCTAAAAAACACGTCACATCTTCTATAACACACCTCGCCCCACAAAGTTTCATATTGTGCTCTGAAGGCCAGCCAACAGTCAGTAAACAGTTATTTAAAATAACTTCCAAATGGCACACTTGCCCACCCTGAGGAGATGTACCTCTGAATAGGAGCATGTAACCAGACTTCTGAACTAACAGGTAACATTCCTTATATAAAAGTTATTAGCACTCATTTTGGGAAAGTGGGGAAAACAGAAGGGCAACGCCATCACTATTCAATATTCTGAAGCCAAAGAAAACACTAACATATACAGCCATGTCTCAGGCGGGGGCCCAAGCAAGCCACCTCTGAGAAGGGTTACTCCCAGAGTGGTTCTAGCTCTAAATATAAAGGTGTGTTTGCATAGAGTACTAATTTGGTAGTTCTGATGTGTTTACTAGGGTTTTATGCTTCGCTTTTGGCTTTTTCTCCCCTGTTAATTAAAAAAAAATAATGATGCCAGAAAGATATAGGTCTTCATTAGGTGTATGTGTTTGTTTTAAAAGTGGCCGAAGTTCCTCTCTCTCTTTCCAGTTTCTTTCTCCCACCCCCTTCCCCAAACCTGCAAATGCCAGAAGTCTTCTAAGAAATAAGGCACTTCCTATGTATGCAATTTGCCTCAAGGGAGCTCAGTTTACTCTGTATATCTCCCATTTTCCAGTACATGTACTGGAGCGAGAGAGGGGATATTCCATTTAACACAGAGTCACTCTGGGGAAGCTTTAGAATGTTTTAAAGAACATGCTTTTATAAAGCAAGCATTCATGTATGACTTGTATGATTTTTAAAACCATGATATGGGGGGGAAAAAATCACCACAATGTGTAAAAGGGAATCCAGTCCACTCTCTCTTGACAGCTACCAATTTGAAGTGTGTGTGTGCGCACGTGTGTGTATGTATGCACACACATGAGCGCATGCCTGTGCAGTGCACACACAGGATAAGCGTTAATGGTCTGATGGCTGAAGTGTACTTGGGGTCCACCTGCCAACACACAGGGCTGATCTGGCCAACTTGGCCAGCACATCCGTCCTCCTTCTTCTCATCATGTACCTTGACACAGAAGATGCAGATCAGTTCAGAGGACCACCTTCTCAGGTGGACAATATCCTTCCTTACTCTGGGGCATAGGAAATGCTCCACTTCCCTGCTGGAAACCTCAGGTGAAGCTATCATTTAGAAAGCTTAGAGCCATTCTTGCCCAGCTTTACAGTGGTTTCTGATTATGACCTCCTCATACTGTGATAGTGTGGGTGCTTGACTTTCTAAGAAAAAGTTTGGGACTAGATATTTGAGTTATGATCAGATTATAACCATAAGGACTTGATTTTCACCCTATTATATGTCTTTTTAATATAAAATATATTATCTAAATATATTGTACTTAATACTCTTTTAATTTGACAACAACCAATAGTAACGTAAAGGTAAAAAACAAAACATAAAAATAAATTTTGGGGAGCAGACTACTCTGAGGAAACAACCCCAGTGATTAAATGTTTGACTGACACAGTGCGGTTCTTCCTCCTGAAAGACTAGAAGTGGGCAGGAGACTTACTATCTAAATAAAAAGGAGAGGTTCCTTGGGCACTGGCCTTTTTTCTGAGGACCCAAGAAAGTAAGACATACATGTATATATATGACAGAGAATCTAGCTTCATGTCACTTTCTCTGTTGATGTCTTTTATTATATCAAAGTCACTACAGAACTCTCTTTTAAATGTTCCAGTCCAATTCCAGCTAGTTAAAGCTCTTGGGCCAAGGTGAACAAATGGAGGGCAGTGTGAGTTCTGTCAACGTCTTCATGTGTAACTTAGAAAGCTTTCTCAATCACTAAATTCCTTATTTCAGCTCTGAATTTTGCTTAATCAGCTTGGGTAACCGCCTTTCAAAAGTGAAACATTTCATTTCCAAGCATTATAAAATTTACATTTTACTCCCTCCCTTGGTTCCATAACAAATTAGGGACATTGTCTAGTGTTTTAATTAATATTTTTTCAATTAAATAAAATATAGAAAGTCATATCTGAAGTGCTATTTCATCCTAATGCGAGGAGAATGAGTGAAAAGCAAGTTACTAAAAATAAATAATTTCTTCTTAAGAGATAATGGAGATGACTCCATCTACCTTTTACTATCCCAAATGTTCAGTTTTAGAATCATGGAGGAGAGATTGTAAGTACTGTGCTGAGTCACTGGGATTGATGAAGAACATTAGCGAATTCATCTGCAATAATCAGGAAAAGCTGATCTGACCTGAAACGCCAAGCAAAGAAAGTCATCTTCAATTTGGAAAGCAAGGTAGTGGGAAGGTGACAGAATCGGACAGCTGATCTTGCCACATTCCCCAAGTTGGGGGACAAAAGGCTCAGGTGTCTTGACTCTCTGCCAAATGGGAAGTCAGTGTCATAGGCTAAGGGTACATCTTCTTCCTGGAGAGCCCATTTTACTCATTAAGAGATAATTTAAAACATTATTTACGTTAAAAATAAACAAAATATATTACGGACAGAGAGCAATATTTGCATGATTTTTTCAAGAGAATGCAAAAAAAATGTGAAAAAAAAAAATTATTGGCTCTTGGTGGTGGCAGCTGTGGGTGCTCCAGACCTTTCCAGAATACAAATTGTATCTCCACAGCCATTGAGGCTGCTTTAGCGGCCCTGTGATTCTCAAAATTTCCCACCACAGTTACCTTTGGAGTAGAAGAGGAGGAACTTTTATGACCCAGATATCTCTAGCTTAGCTGAAGGTCTACCATTTCTCTAATATTTCATGCCTTATTTTAAACATTCATGTGAATTGCCATTATGTTCCATAATATATCCATGTTTGTTATAATAAAGAAAATATGTCTTATGATCTTTTAACTGAGAAAAACTGAAGGTCCAGGAAGATGTACTAAGTTAATCTCTTATATACCTTAGGAATATTCTCCAAGGATATATTCTCCTGCAAAGCAGCTGGTTGAAAGAAACCTGGACAGGAAGTTGGAAGACCTGGGCTCTATTCCATGTCCTGACTCTAGGAAGCTGTGGGGCCCTAAGCCAGTCACTACCTCTTTGAACTAAATAAGTTCTGTGGTAGCTGATTTGATGTGTCAACTTGGCTGGACCATGGGGAGCCCAGATAGTCAGTCAAATATTATTCTGGGTGTTTCCGTGAGGGTGTATTTGGATGAGATTAACATTTAAATCAGTAGACTGAGTAAAGCCAATTGTCTTCCCTAATGTGGGTGGGCCTCATCCAACTAGTTGAAGGCTTGAAGAGAACAAAAGCCTGACTCTTCCCCCAAATAAGGGAGAACTCTCCTGTCTGGTGTCTTCATACTGAAACACAGACTCCTCCTGCCTGATGAACTGGGATGTTGGCTCTGCCTGGTTCTACAGCAGTCTCCAGCCTTTGGACATGAATTGGGACATTGTTTCTACAGATTTTAGACTTGCCAGGCTTCATAATCACATGAGCCAATTCCTTATAATAAATCTCTTTGTATATATATATATATATACACACACACACAGCCTATTGGTTCTATTTCTCTGGAGAACCTTGATTAATACAAGCTCTAAATCTCCACCACCTACAAAGTATTACAATTAGAATTAAAACACAGTCAATGCTTTTCACTGCCCCTCTCTCCAATCCAAAAATCTAAAAGTAATTGGCATTTACTTGTGAGACACACTTTGCTCCTGGTTCTTCTGGTTTATATAGCCCTAGAGGTAGTATTACTAGGGTTGGGGAAAACGCCATGATTTTAAAAATAACAACAACAACAAAACAACAAAAAACATTTACAATGCAGCTTAATGTGAAAAGACTTTAAGTCTTGCAGTAAGTAAATCTTTTGAACTGCATGGAATCTTTTTTTTAATTAAAGAAAATATAATGTCTATTAATACTACAATAGTTCAGCATATGTTCTGAAAAAATGGCAAATTAGAATAACTGTTCAGGTCCCATATATTGGCATCTCTCTCCCCACTTGCCACCCTAGTAATGTGGACACTAGGTAACTAAGTTGTGGTTCACTCTTACTGAGAAAAGTGTTATAAACTTCCCATCTTATAATCATCCCTGGCACATCTCTTTCTGTTACTAAGGCAGTGACAGGGGTGGAACTATTCTTCCTCAAAACAATACCCTCCAGTTGCCCTCAGTTTTTGGTTGAATCTAAATTAACTTGTAGGATCCAGAATAATTTATCCTTGACCCACACTCCACATTGGTCTAGGGACCAAGAGCTTTGTCCATCCAGTATCCCCTAGCATAGTACCTAGCACATAAAAAGCACCCAATAAGTACCTGTAGAATATGTAAATGAATGAATCAAAGTACAAAGCAGTACTTGAAATATTGGAACTTTCTGTAGTATGAACTTAATTCTGACAGCCTTCTGGCAATTATGGTGAGAACCCACTACAGAGCACTTTTCTCCACGGATCTCAAACTCTTGTTTCATGACAGTAACAAAGAATAAATAGCCTCCTAGGATCTGAGGAATGAATGAAGGATACATTATACAGTATACTGTGAGGGCAACAGTGGATTGGGGCCAACTTCGACACTTGTAAGCTACAGCTTGAACTCAAACAAGTGAGGGCTCTTGTCATCACAGTAGGGCTGGGGAAGTCATTGGACTCTCAGTCTAAGCCCAGCAGGCACAGGGGGACATCCCATCTATTGTGCACAATGGATCTGCCCCTCCCCTGCCCAAGAATAAATCAGGCAACCAATGCTATTAGGGTGGCAGTCATGGGGGTCAGTAACAAATTACAGATTGAGACATTTAAAGCCAGAAATGACTCCAGAATGCTCCATTCAACCTCTATCATTCCACAGATAAGAAAACAAGGCCAAGAGTTGTTAAATAACTCAACCAAAGTTATTTAAGATTTCAGAGCTAGAATTTAAACCCAGCTCTTCTGATTTCAAGTCCAAAATGTTTCCTATGACACCACTCTGCTTAGGCCTTGCTCAAGCCTTAGACCTGTCACTGAAGCTTTTAAAACAAATGTTTTGAAATTGTTTTAAGAAATTCTTGGAAACATCTGCTTACATTCTTTCAAGTTGTCAGAGGATCCAGAACAGAGCAGCGGAACCCATGTGCAATCCACCCGACCACACACACTAGGTTACTGATTTTTGACGTCCTGTTGCAATTACTCATCTCTATCAGGACATCAGACCCACTATTGCAAAATGATAACATCGGCACCTACCTCATCCCTGTCTGCATATAAAATTATTTTTAAAATACGTTGTTACTAAAAAGTTTCACAAGTGGGATTTGGGGGAGGCAAGGTAGCAGGGGGTAATCCAAGGAGCATATCCCTGCTCGTACCAAATGCTCATCAGTTAGCATATACATAAACTAAGCAGGACACCAGCCAAAGGCTCTTCAAGTGAATTTTATTTCTTGCCCCAATACTTTGGAAATGCTTTTCTTTTGGTGGGAGAGATAGAAAGGAAGATATTTATTTCAGATTTTGCTGTTGCAAACATGTATGTTGTTATAAATTCTTTCTCATCCAATTCATCCAAACCATTTAACAGACATGACATCATTGCTTTTCTACAAGTCTAAACTTATTTCAAAGTAAAAAGTTAAAAAATAATATATATAAAAAAAAAAAAAGAATAGAAGATAGGAAGAAAGGAAGAGAGAAAAGGAGGAAAAGTGGAAATAGACCCATGAGCACAAGGCCTTGCTTGCTTTGTAATCTGAGCAGGGCAAGTATTTGGGTTCTACCATGCAGTGACTCATCTGTGTCAGGGTCCAGTTGCAGATAACAAAAAACCAACTGAGCCACTTGAGGCAGAAAGGATCTTAATTCAGGCAATTAGGTGATTATAAAATTGGTGGAAGAGCTGGAGATGCAGGCTCTGCACTGGGCCTCCAAAAATGAGGCCTAGAACAACACTCCAGAAGAGCTGCCAGTGGTCAGTCAGGAAGCCACTGCCCCATGCTTGCCCCAGGACCACACACCATCTCAGCCACCGCCAGGGAAATAGGAAGCTGCTGCTGCACCTGTTGACTCCAGAGGCACACTGGGTCTGAGAGATCCTGCACCAATCAGCAAATGGGTGTTTTACACACCTGCCTTCCACCCGCGGAAGTCGGTTCCTACTTCAGTTCTTCCATGGTATATCTGACTAGGGGAATGTTAGTCACATCTTGAACTGGCACCAGCTGGTATTGGGTGTGGAAAAGGACATTTTTAGCATCCCAGCTTCTGCAGTACAGCAAAGCACTGCAGAAGGAGGGTGAAGCAGATGCTGGCCAAACCAGCGTCCTGTACATCCTACATCTACCTACCAGCCAGAGAAAGCCCTCTTTCCACAGAGCAAATGGCCTTAGCACGCTCAGAAGCTTGAGGTTCCTCTTCACTCTAAATCATCCCCTTTTCTGGAGCTCCAGTCCAAGCTCTTTTAACAAGTTAGCCAAACTTCCACAAGAATAATAAGCTCCAAAGAATACGTTCCAAGGAAGACATCCAGGTGGCCAACAGGTATAGAAAAAATGATCAGCATCACTAACCATCACTCAAATGCAAACCAAAACCACAATGAGATATCACCTCACATCTTGTAGAATGACTATTTTTTTAAAACAAGAAATAACAAGTGTTGGCAAGGATGTGGAGAAAAAGAAACTCTTATGTACTTGTTGGTGGGATTGTAAATTGGTGCAGTCACTATGGAAACCGGTATGGAGGGTCCTCAAAATTAAAAATAGAACTACCATATGACTCGGCAATTCTACTTCTGTGTGTACATCTGAAGGAAACAAAAACACTGTCTTGAAAAGGTATCTGTACCCACATGTTCATTACAGCAATAGACATAGACATGGAAACAACCTAAGTGTCCATCAACAGACAAGTGGATATAGAAAATGCAGTGTGTATAAATACAATGGAATATTACTTAGCCATGAAAAGGGAAGCCTGCCATTTACGACATCGATGAAACTTGAGGGCATTATGCTAAGTGAAATAAGTCAGACAGAGAAAGACAAATATTGTATGACCTCACTTATATGTGGAATCTTAAAAAAAAAAAGAAAAGAAAAACTGAACTCATAGATACAGAGAACGGATTGATGGTTACCAGAGGTGGGAAGGGTTGTAGGGGCATGTGGAATGGGTAAAGGGAATCAAAAGGTACAAACTTCCAGTTATAAGATAAAGAAGTCTTTCTTGAAGGTATAATGTACAGCACGGTAACAAAAAAGCGGGGGAAACCACCACAATAGGCACACAGCAGCCTTGCTGAAATCAGCTGGGGACCAAATCCTGGAATGCTCATCCACCCAAGCCTAAGCCTCTTTCTTCACAGGAGAAGCATGACCAGTGCTAGCAACTGACCTCAATTAGGCCTTCTGCCCACACTCAGCTCCCTCCTGGATACTGAGACGTCTTTGTATCACTTTTGAGACTGGATTCCTGCTCTACTCCCCCCTTCCTGAATTACTGGCACTATTTTTCTTCTCTGACCCTAGTTACTTTATCTGGCTCCCAATACCTGCTACCAAATAAGCAGGCAGCTCTGATGTGATGGAAAAAAACTAAAGAAATGGGTTTAAATCCTGGCTCTGTCATTGACAGCTGAGTGAACCTAAACAAGGTATTGCAACTTACTGAGCTTGAGTTTTCTAATACGTAAAATGATGAGTCTAATATGCCAGGGAGGGTAAAGGATGAAATGAGACAAGGCATTACTCTCAAGTGCTGGTGGGTCAGGTCTATCTATGGTAAGCACTCAAATCGCCCTTCATTCTTTGATGGGGTTTTTTTCGCTGCCTATTGCTTTTTCCTGCCTTTCTTGCCCTCATGTGCTGGGGGATGATCAGTGCACACCTGACATCAACCACTCACCTCTTCAGAAGTCCTCTGATTGCCTGCTGCTGAACAATGTCCCAGTCTGCAGCCCCTTTCCAGGGCCTCTTTGAGCCTGGTGATTTTTAACTACATTGAGTCATAACCGGATGTAATAAAATACTGGATTCTGCAAAAAAATTCACATTTTTTATAAACAAGATGAATTCAGGGCTATCCCCAGTCTCACTCATTGACTTGCATTTTGATATGCTTTCTCGGGTGGAAAGGAAAGAGTCAGAATGGGAGCTAGCAAGCTGAGAATTATTTCTGCCACAGACCTGAAGGGGCCACCCAAATCTTGGAGTGTGTCGTGCACCACATGTATCTCCTCATTAAAAAATAATTTCTTTAGGGAACCTTATTCTAGTCTGTGAGACCCTTTGGCAAAATCTAGTTTCTACTAGTAATTGCCATCCAATTCTCAAACTTGGCTCAGGACTAAGCCTCCCTTGGGCCAGCAAAACTAGAATGACGTAGGCCTCTCTGGAAATAACAGAGGTGATGGTCAAAGACATTCAGGGATCCTGGCCCTTTCATCTCCTCCCAAGAAATCACTGCAAACCAGTTAATACGCCATTACCCATAAATTCCAAATAGGCTCAAGGAAAGGCCTCTCCCAGGAGAAGGAGAAATGGAGGGAGAGAATCTGTCCCATACACTCTAGCCCAAACACGAACACCAAGAGTATGATAGCATATACATGGAAATTCCAAATGATCTACTCAGCTGCCTCAGAAAAAGTCACCTGCACACGGATTAATGGAACTGGAAGGTTCATCTTAGAATTATCTAATATTTAAAATGTTAAGTCCTATGTTTAAGTTTGCCCATTGTTCACATCCTCTTTATCCCTACTCCTTTTTAAAACTTTGGCTTTAGGATCATGCTCTTTTGAAATGCACATACACATTAATAGAAGTAGAACTACAAAACACATTCTAAATTCATTTGGATAATTTACATATTAAGTGCCTATGTTTATGCATAGTGCAGGCCTGTGACAGTTTGGCTTACTTATCCTTTCCTTGTTCCTGATCTTGTCTATAGGATAACCTCCACAGTGATTTCTGCTTTTCTGCTACTCCCCAGAGTAACAACATTCTACCTAAATCACATTCACTAGGAAATGCTTTGTGATGAATGAACACAATTAATAGCAGACACTATCTATTCTCCTCCTCTTTTCCTAATTCCCTTTGGAATATGGGAACTCATGTGGCTGTGCCAAAAATGCCATATACAATAGTAAAACTGGGTCTATTGGGCTACACATATGTGCGTAAATGGAGATGAAGGGCAGAGGAGGTTGCCCTGGGTTTTCTGTGCACCACTTGAGAGCATGTGTAAGTGGAAACTACGGAAACAGTATCAGGCATTAGGTGGCACCATTCTATGAAAACAGAATCTTGGTTCTTCTAAGAATCTTTCTTCTGTCATTTCCCCAACTGGGAACAGCATATAAGGGCTATAGTGAGGAATCTCCTCCAAGAATCTGAAAATAAAAGAAAATTGCCTTTGGAAAATAAAATTTTTAAATCACCCCATAATGAACCCAATTAAGCCACCGTAAAGAGAAATATTGACTCCCAAGCTTGCAAGGCACAAGAGTAATCAGATTAAATGTTCTATAAAATATCTAAAGAAAGAATGTAAGAATGTGCTAATTAGTGGTAGACACAAGGAAGTGCTGTCACCTGTTGGTCATTGGACCTTAGAAAAAAAAGGTCCACAAATTAAAACAGATAAGTTTTACCCAAGTGCTGTCAAGAGGTAGAGAAGCCCTAGCCTTGGGGATTTGGAGCAGAATCTTGATTTCAGAAATCTAATTCACTCTTGCATTCTAGCTCTCGTTTTGCCTAACCAACTCCTAGTTATAATTTGACTCTGTGGCATTAGTCCTCCAGGAGATAACATACCGGTAGGAGGACACGAGTACTTAGTCCTGTTGGCAGTTACCGTTCTCGGTGTTAATCAATAAACTGGCATCATGTTAGGAATTTGGCTTGCTACAGCCTACACCTACAGAGAATGTTTTGCTCTTTGACACATTTGTGTGGCCCCTTCAGTAGTTATAATCTCATCATAAATCAGTAAATTCATTACTAATAAAATAGGCTGTGGGCCTTCACAACTATGGGACAGGATTTAAATTCACCAAGGAAAAGAATCCCCAGCAAGTATGATTCTGCACATGAGTGAGGAAAATGTCAAATGGGAACATAACTGTGCAGTGAATAAAGACAACAAAATGGAGAGTTGTCCATTAACGGGAGGCTTCTCCGTGGGCTTAGGACCTCGATGAGTGTGGTTATGCAAGGTGAGAGCAAAAGTGCTCTATAAAGTAGAGGAAAAAGAATGTGGAGTTCCCAGGGGTGATCCTGAGAGGAGAGGATGGGGAGTGACCAATGCTGGCACTGCCAGGAATGTAGACCAAGTGACTTCTAATAAACGGAATGACCTATGTGCAGCTTCAGGTTTCTCCTGTGCAGTCTGCTGAGCCATCACTCCCTGTGACACTGTTCTCAGCCCCCTGCCCAAAGTCTTCAGTAAAATCTACCACCGAGAAGCAAAGTTGTATGACTATAAAAAGCATCAAAACACAGACTCTAGGGCCAGGATGCCTGGGCTCAAGGTCTGGCTCCACCACTCACTTACTGCATGATCCCAGAATACGTTATATAATCTCTCTACCTCAGCTTCCTCATCTGATAAGAGGGGATAATGATAGCAACTACTTCACGTTAAGTTCTATGCACGTATGGCTGTATTATGAGGGAGGGATGATCTCATAGCTGGGTCTACTCAGTGCAGAACAAAACTTCTAGACACAGAAGCAGACACCCAGAGGCTGTAGCCAACAGAACTACACAAACACCAAAGCAGCAGAAAGCTTCAGAAAGACATAGAGTGGAGACTCGATGCAATCATGTCGAGAGCTTAAGGAGCTGGATGAGCCCAGCTGACATCTGGATTTTACTAACAATAATAAACATTTATTGAACATTTATGATGTGTCAGGTACTCATCTGTTTTTCTGCAGAAGTTTAACTGGTTGAACAGTATGATTTTAAACAGAATTAAATCAACAAGCAAGGAGGAGAAGGGAAAAATGTCAGAGCAGAAAGAGGGTCTTAGTCTCATTCCCATTATGCAAAAACATGAAATCTACTCAGACCCAATCTTGATTTTCCAGCAAGACAAGGAATCGACAATAATTTCAAAGAATTCCACTCAGTTCTCCAGAATGCTGAAGGTCAATGACTCTCAATGCTAGTGTTGAACATTTAAAAAATACTGATTCCCAGACTTCATCCCCAAAGATGAGATCACTTGATGAGTGAGGCCTGGACATTGGGATTTTTAAAGATTCTCAGTTGATTCTAATGTGCAGTCAAGGGTGAGAAACATTGCTCTAATGAATTTTAATCTATTTCCACATAGATTGCTCCCAAACTTTCCTAATAATAGAGATCATGGGGATAACTATTGACTATACAAATTCCCCAGGTACCTTCCCTAGGATTTCTGAGTTAGTAAAACTGGGATAGAGCACAGGAACCTGCATGTTTATAAGCACCCAGATGGTATATATCAGGGGTCCCCAATCCCCGAGCCATGGACCAGTACTGGTCTGTGGCCTGTTAGAAACTGGGCCACACAGCAGGAGGTGAGCAGCATCTCTATTTACAGCCACTCCCCAGCACTAGCATCACCACCTCAGCTCCACCTCAGATCATCGAGCATTAGATTCTCATAGAAGCACCAGTCCCTGGTGCCAAAAAGTTTGGGGACCGCTGATGTAAGCTATATACACATCACTGAATAAGCACTTAGATATCAGTTCACTTGAAAGCATGTTTGACCGCTTAAAAACAGAATGTGGCTTATTTTTTTACTTTAAATGTTTTATGCTGTATTATTTAAACTGTTCCATGCATTTTTTTAAAAAAAGCAGAAAACTTTCAAGTTCATTCTTTAAGTTCACACTGTAAGTGACTATATACCCACTTATAAGTGGACAAGGATAGGAAAAAATAGAAATGAATAGCAATCTCATTTGATTGTATCAAAAGATCTTTAATAGTCTATTAAAATAATTATATATAAAGGTTTATTCCAGGATGCAAGAAAGATTTGACATTAGGAAATCTGTTTACATAAGTCATTACTTTGAAGGATGCCTATTGTTGTTATTATATACTTTATAATTATAAAATTATTTTTAGGACCTCTCAGAGGTCCTAGATAATGAAAGATGAGAAAAAGGAATAGTGGAAGAAAAATACAAATTTGTTTATTTTCAGATGGCATAATGTTCTACCTCAAAAATCCAAGAAAATAGACCTCTTTATACTGTTTTTTTCTTGTTAGATTTAAAAAATAATAATTATAATTATAAATTACAATTTAAAAATTATGATACTTTTCCAAATATATTTTTTCCAATATTCCAAAACTCTATGGCAACTACCTTAAGTATTTTCCCATGCTTGATTTCTTTGTGACCCTACAAGTCTTTTGGGTTTTAATTCAAAGGCCAGAAAAATGCTGAAAAACAAAAACCCTGCAGGTCATGTTAATTGAGATGAGAAGATTGCATACACTTGTGCTGAACTTGACCCCAACTCAACACATGTGATGCACAAGCCCACGGCTCTAAAATTCTTCCACACATTGGAATCAGCAGGGGTATCTTTAAAAGAAACTGAAGCCCAGGGCCCACCACAGACATCATGATTGAATTAGGATTGGGTTCAACCTGGACATTGGGGTTATAAAAGCTCCCAAGGTGATTCGAATGCAGAACAAAGTTTAGAAGCTGCTTTAGTTCTCAGGTTGGTCATAATTTTGGCAAGTCTGAGTTACAAAGAGCTGGTCAGCAGAGTTTGCTTTGTCCTTTCCAACAGCTAGCTCATCTCCCTTCACCTACAACCGGTCTCTTTTCAAATTCAGAAATTATCTCAAACATTTGAGTACAATTGTTCGCCTTGGTTTTGTTTCTTCTAGCTGCATTACTTTCCTAACACATTATGTACTTACTAAATAATTTTGGTTTTGGGGGAAAGTGCATACCCCTTTAGAACTATTTTACTAATCAGTACAGTAATGTTTCCATTGTATTTACTGACTGCCTACTGTGCAGGTACTGTGGGATAACAGCAATGAATAAGGCTCTCTGATATTTATGGTTTACAATGTAATAGAAAAAGACGTAATAGGAAAGATCATGAGCAGTGATGAGTACAAGAAAGACACAAATAAAGTTATAGGAGTTCAAGAAAGAAAGAATAATCCTTTACCCTAAAAAATAATGGGACAGGAAAAGGTAGCCAATCCTAGAGGACTGCTAAAATAAGAAAGAGGAAACCTGGAGGCCCCTGAGCAGAATGGAGAGGTGTGACAAGGTGATGCCAGAGTAGGTGACTACTTTTCAGAGGAGCCACAACAATCAGCAAGAACAGGAGAAAAAAAATGGGAATGGTGAGCACATGTGGCAAGGAAGCCCAGGCGAGGCCTCACAGAGGCTGGAGATGTAGATCCAGGAGCAGGTGGCCAACACTGAAAGCCTAGAGAAGCAGATGCAAAGGGAGCAGAGCTCTAGGTAGGGGTCAGGATGTCTGGAAAAACCCAAGGGACCCAGCTCTAAGGCAGGGCACCAAATACAAGTGAAACAAGAAATTTTCACTCCCAATTTCTGATTTGACATGTAAGGATTTTGGAAGTCACCAGTCTATCCTAACAACAAGTAAAAAGCTAAACAAATTGAAAATCAACAACTCTTCGTAGATCCACCAGAGAAGTCAGGTTACAGGGCAAGCCACCGCCCCACAAATTAGAGAGGGAGATAGGCAGATATGGAGAATTGCAACTTACCAGAGCAGAAACCTCTACCGGAACCAGTACCAGGGAAAGAAAGCCTAACTGTAAGTGATGAATTGCTGGAAGTTCAATCTGGACAAGTCTGAGAATAAAAAACTCCAAGGGGACTTGGTACTTTTTTGAGTTTTACTTTCTTCAGGAACTCGACCAGGTTCTCACAGTGAAAAATCTCTTTCTACCTCCGACCAGAGGAGGGGGAAAGTAGCCTTTTGAAATATACCAGAGCACTCTATTCTTAACAAGGCCTGCACTCCTGAGAAATTATTTCAGTAGAGCCGAACCAACCTGGGGGAAAAGAAATATCCAACTCCAGCCCCCTCTGGCCATCTTGTTCTATGTAAATGGGGGGAAACTGAGAAGCACCTGTGAAGTTCCTAGCCCAGGGGCATAGGCTTACTAAAAAAACGGAGACCTAATGATGAGACTCTAGAAGCTTCCCCTCTCCTCACATCTCACCGCATTATGAAGGACTTATTTACTGAAGTACCTTTTACCAAGTACACCATGTGTCTTTCAACAAAAATTTACAAGGCATACTAAAAGACAAAAGAACAAACAACAAAACAAAACAAAACAAAAACAGTTTGCATAGACAGCAAGCATCAGAACCAGACTCATATGGCACGGATGTTGGAATTATGATATTAGGAAATTAAAATAACTATCATTGTCAGGTGCAAAAGATTTGCCAGTTGGTACTTCAATAAGAATTATCTCTGGCTTAAATACACTAACATAATTAAATTTTCACCTAAGATAATAAAAAAACTACAGCTTTGTATCTGGGAGAAAAATAGCTGAGAAATGAGTGTCCTGAGCACAGCCCCCAACCTATTGAATCAAATCTCCAGGGCAGGACTCAGACTTTACACTTTACAGTGGGACCTTGGCCCCCTGGTGATCAGGCAATTTGGGAATAACTGCTCTGTGCCAAAAGAAACCAACCCAGAGGCATGTTTTAAAACTCCCCAAGTAGAAATGAATGACTTAATTGGAAGTTTACTGTCTGCTATAACAAGTACAATAAGCATAAAAACATCTCCAAAATATTATGCTATTTATACGCTCTTAGGGTTTGTTCTTTACTGGGGAATTTCAAATTGTCTGAAGGTTTTTAATTTTTTTGTTTGTTTGACTTTTTAAAAAATCTTCAAAATGGGGTTGTAAGCTCACCAATAGGATAGCGATGGTATCTAAACTATCTTTATACATGTCTCCTTGCAAAATCTCCTGCATAGAGGACATGCCTTCAAAATATATACCAATTTTATTTAATTGTGTGCATTATTCTAAGGAAAGCAAGTCTACATTCAGGCACAAGGAAATAGTCTATCATTACGAACTTCTAATTAATGATTCCTAATAATCCATTTTATTCAGGTCATCATTAGAGGTAGACTGCAAAGCCACTCAGAAAATTGTAGATGAGATACAATCCTCAAAACTCTCCACAGGATCTTCTTCTGTTTATAAGACCAACTGGAAGCACAGAGTAAATGCACAAAGAATCTGCCACTTAAACATTGTTAAATCCGTTGTAAAGGCATCAAACTGTGTTAGGCAGGATATTGGCCTCCTAGTGATGCCCATGTCCTAATTCCTAGAACCAGGGAATAAGTTGCCTTATATGGCCAAAGGGATTTTGCAGGTGTGATTAAGGATTTTGAGATGAGGAGAGAATCCCTAATTATCCAGCTGGGCCTAATGTAACCACAAGGGCTCTTATAAGGGAGGCTGGAGAGTCAGAGAGGAAGATATGATGAAGAGGGGTGAGAAGTAGAGAGAGATTAAAAGATGCCACGCTGCTGGATGCGAACGTGGAGCAAGCAGCCATGAGCCAAGAAATGTAGGCAGCGTCTAGAAGCTGGAAAAGGCAAGGAAATATATTTTCCTCTAGAGTCTCCTGAGGAAACACAGCCTGGCTAACACCTTGAAGTTAATTCATTGAGACCCATGTCAGACCTATGATCTACAGAACTGTAAGAGAATAAGATTATGTTGTTTTAAGCAACCAATCTTGTAATTTGTTACAGCAGCAATAGGAAGCATACCTAGCATCTACCAGTGTGTGCTGAAAGTGTGTCAGGTCAGTGAGTTAATGGGAGAGCATGAATCAGGGTGCCTACTTTGGGAGCTACTGATGCAGACAAGGTGGGGAATGTACTTTGGTTACCGTGTACTTTGATGCACTGACACGTTCTTGTTAAGGTTAGGTGGGATCATGGAACAGAGTTAGCCTAACTGAACCAAGCAAGGATTGACCAACCAAGCTGTTTGGTTTTTGGGAGGGGAGAAGGATTCTTTTTCTCTGAACCAGTAATAAGGAAGTTGATGCAATTTTCCCCTGTCCTTCCTACAATCCTGAGAAGCAGTTAAACGATAAATATGGTTGAATAAATTGGTGTTTCCAATCTCTGGGAAACTAGATTGACTTTTTTTGTAAAATGAACCCAAAACTCTGGCCATCCCTGTGCTAACCAACTAACTTAACCAATCGGGAGAGAGATGCATAAACCAATCACCTAGAAATTCAAGGTTCTAAAGTCTCAGGAAGGGTCCATTTCAGGGACATTTTATATGCCACAATTTGTAAGCACACAGTTTCACAATGAAAGGGAATCAGCTAAATCCCAGTGAGAGTGAAAGAGGGCATTGTGCGTGTTTGACCAAACCATCATGAAGATGGGGCACCAGGTGAAAGAGTCACTCCCAGTCCTCAGAGCTCGCAGTATTTCCCTTTTGAGTGGTCCAGCGGAACACTGCAGTGTGCACTCGCTGTTGGTCTCCACAAAACCAGCTGTGAAACACCAAGCAATCAGTCTTAAAACATCAAGTGATCAGTCTTAACAATCAAGGGAACTGTTAGGGAATAAGACCATATTTGCATTCTGGAGAGGACTCAAATTATTCAAATCAAACTTGTTAGAAGTTCAAACTATGATCTCTTTAAAACCAAGAACCTAGGACAGTGACTCGTTGAAAATGATATTGCAAAGAGAGAAGATGATTGGGAATGAGACAAAATTTAAACTTATCACAAGTCTCCCACTACTGAGATAAGACTTGGTCTTGAAGTCAACTAATTTTCTGCAGTAAGTATATAATAAATGTCTATTAACTGAATAAAGGCATAAATAGAACCCCTCAAGCTGTCAATTCCCAGGGTAGCAAGATCTCCATGCACAAAATAAATCGCCAGTTAGTTTTATTTTCCTAGTTTCCCATGGGCCTCCCCACTGCTGTAGCTACTACTGAGGAACCTGTAGTTTCAGCAATAAGGATGTAGTGGGCAACTAGAATCAGAGTTCACTGAAGCAAAAATCTGACCTCCACATAACGTCCTACAACAGACAACTGACTTGCAAAGGGCTGTCCCATCATAACAGCATGTTCTCTGTACATTACAGATATCAGAATATAAATCTATGTTTTGCAGTAAAGAGGAAAGAAACAGGATTGTGCTCCAAGACTTATTCTTAGTGAGAAGAGCTATAAATAGAGCTGCTGGGCCCATGAATTTCTAATGTCTTTTTCTCAAAGTTGCAGATTATTTTAAAAGAATAAATGAAGGTAGATAAAAGTTCCTTTCTATTACTTCCAGAAAAGAACAGCTAAGTGTGTATATATGTATATTAAACAGAGGTTTCATTTGAAGAACGCAGATGAAATTTCAGACTCCTTTTTCCCCAAAGCCTTCCCACACTAATCATACTAAATACTTTAACTGCCTCAGCTGAAAATACAGAATCACCCCTCTTCACACCCAGCTTACCCTGGAATACACAGCAGATACGCAGTCCCAGCCCTGCTAAGGACTCTCTGCTCTTCCAAAGCCCTGTCACAAACTTCTCTCCCCTGCTGTGGTCTCTCTGGCAGGGCACTGCTGTGTTTTTTTCACTGTTTCTGAGGACAGATCCTTCACTCAACAGCTGTGTTTGTTTACAGGACTTGAAATGAACGCAGGACACACACGCTCGATCCAGAAGAGTTTTTCTTTTGGCATCTCCTCCTCCAGACTACACAATGTATTCAGCCTTGAGGTCCAATTATAATTTGCCATTGGTGTGAGCCAAGAGGGTGGGTAGAGAGAAAGTTGCCATGTCATGT
>NW_006434369.1:13123057-13138145 GCF_000325575.1 Pteropus alecto
TTGCTCCACACTATAGACAGACATAGATTTTTCCTTTTAGCAGGGCCAAGAGGCCACACCTGCATGTCATCTGAACCTGCCATTTCCTTACAACAGAGGTACAGGGTAACGTAACCACTTTTCAGATACACAAGGATGGACAGCCCAGTAAGTGGCCTTATGAGTCCATCAGAGATTCTGCTTAGGCATGATAGAGCCACGTCGGCTGTCGAAGACCACAAACCACACTTTCATATCTGGCAAATTGTCCCCTGTAGCAAATAGCTTTTTGAATGAAATCCAGTAGCCTCTTTGTAAATCGTGTTTTAAAGCGATGAGAGTAAAAGTCTGGGACCTAAAAGAAAATGCCGATGTTTTCTTGAAACTTTTTCTGTTCAGAATAATACTTTTTTGTTCCTTCAACTTTTTAAAATCACCTAGAAGAGGATCATTATTCTCTGCAAAAATACAGAACCTAATCATTACTCTTTAATGAATGCTTACATCCCTCTTGATTAAAAGAAAAGGGGTGTCTTGTGCTTCATTTCTTTGAGATCTCTTTTATATTATCCCTCCCCTGGGGTTGGCTGCAGAGAGTAGAGGCTGAAAACGTTGGTGAACTTTTTCCAAATTCTAAATTCGCTTCTGAGATATATGCTTTATGCTTCTAAACAAGGGTCTCTGAAGACTAACCTATTTTATCCGAGACTTCCAGAACCCACAGGAGTACCTGCAAAGCAGAGTGTGCGGTGCAAACACACACAGGAGTTGAGAGGTCAGGTGGAAAACATGGCCATATTTCATGGGCTGTGGCTACATCTCAACAGTTGTTAAAAGGCCTTTCCTCTAGACTCCCAAGATACCATAATTGCAAAACAGACTTCAGCTGGTGGCACATTTGTGTCTCCAGGCAGTTTAAACACCAAGCCAACTATTAGGATTCTCTCTATCATCTTACTATTTATTGCCTAAAGGAGAAATGTGAGAATATGAATACACAGTCAGTGTTTTGATAGGTCCACTGGAAAAACATTTACAATGCGTAGACACACACTCAGACATGCACACCAAGTTATATCTTTCTATTAAATCAATGTTTTGTTATAGATGCTATGTTTAGAGCTAGAAAGAATATTTAGTAAACCATGAATTAAGATTAAGCTTACATTTCTATAGTATTAACTGTTCTACTCAATTAGCATGTTGAATATATTTCTGCTGTACCTTTTTGTTATATATTTATCTTACTACCCTGATATGTAGTAAACTCTAAGAGGGTAAGGACTATTGCACAAGGGTTGGAATCCCCCACACAGTGCCTTAGCAAGAATAGATGCCCAGTGATACAGAGAAAGATAATTCGTTACTAAAGCAAACCTTAAAGTCTGAATGAAATGTCAACCCAGAAAGTCACTGGTGAGGCCTGGACATGTTCTTTGAAAAATAACACATAACATTTCATTAACACATAACTACTCACATCTTAATGAAAATACAACCTCTTTCCTGTAACAAATCCAAGATGAGTAAGGCACCGTCCTTGTCCTCAAGGAGGTCACAGACATACAGGGGCAGGAAACAGTTAACTGAGCCATCAGGAGGTACAAATAAAATGCTATGAAGACTTCAAGGAAAGGGGATTGAGTCTATTCAGAAGAGAAGAATAAAGGAGTTACAATTTGAGATGGGACTTGAAGGTTGGCTAAGAGTGAACAAGGTAGAGCCAGCGTCAGTAGGTACCTAAGACGGTGAATGGTGAGAGACAGAGACAAACAGGCAGTGCTCCTGGCTCACTTCAGTGGTTGTGGCTGTGTCTTGTGCCCTGGTCCATGCATTCTTCCACCCCTGTTGCCTCCACTAAAGAGCAGGCTGGGCTTGGGTATCCCTCAGCTGTACTGGAATTTTCTATGCTATTAATTGATCACACTGAGTGTATTACAGAATATCATATGTCCCTCTCAATCTTACAAAAAGAGAAATGCACTTGGAATGTAATGTTAAAATAATATACTGTGCTCCTTCTGTCTACTGCCCAATTATATTATGTTGGAACACTCTACTGGAAAACTTACTATAATGACCAGCCAAGTGCTGAAGGGCATAATGTTTTGATTGTCAAACAGGTTGTACATGATGCAAATATATGACTTAAGAAGTGATTTCACAAACATTTTGGTAACAGTAATCTGACTCATAAGCTCCAACGTAGTCTCATAAAACAGCTGTGTGTATAAGTAATCCAAAGATGGTCCTTTAGAAATGTTAGAGAAAAGCATAAAATAAGAGGAGAAAGTCTGAATCTTGAAAAGAATATCTTTTCTCATTGTAACTTTAATGTTCAATATAAGGTAAGGGCCAAATCTACTAAAAACAAAATGTGCCATTTGCATTCTGATCTGCCAGCATTGCAGATCCAGGAAGAAAGAATATATGTGTAGGCTGATATTATCTTACAAAATTAACGGGAGATTTTCCACCCACTACCGCACTAGGCAAAGAAAACTCCCTTGGGAAGCTCTATATAAGATAATGCTGATTTCACAAAGAACTTTAGATCCATTCAAGACTTTTACTTCGATGTTTACATTTTATTCACCAGGCATCTGTTTTGACATGTTAAAACACTACGGCCCAGGAGAGTTAAGTGACTCGCCAGATCCACCCAGAGGCAAAGTCAGGCTGGGAAAATGATGCTCCTCGCTCCACTCTGAGTCACTTCCTTCAATCCACGTGCAGACTCACAGAGATACTCAGGAAACCAGCCAAATAAATTACAATTCTGTGTTTTGTTTCAGTTTCACTACTCTCAATTTATCACACCAACTCACAAAATTTTGAATATCTGGTTTCTTAAAAATAGAATCAGCAGGTGTTTCAAATTTACTTCTTTGTTCTTTTACTTCACTCAGGTTTTTAAAATCCGATTTGTTGAATGCCATGTAATAAGTCCTTTGTTTAAAATTCAAAGCAAATACAACAGGAGTTTAGAGTCAGCAGGCCCTTAAAGAGCATGTGTTTTACTGACAAGGCAACTGGGATCTAGAGGGGTTAACTCTAAGGTCACCAGGTAGTTGGTGGCAACACCGAGACTAGAAACAAAG
Source organism: Pteropus alecto (assembly GCF_000325575.1). NCBI lineage: Eukaryota > Metazoa > Chordata > Mammalia > Chiroptera > Pteropodidae > Pteropus > Pteropus alecto. Next base: position 13,126,138 of record NW_006434369.1, read on the forward strand.
TGTTCCGGATTTCAGCATGCTCAGTGGTGGCTGAGGGCCTCAGAAGAAAGCTGAGTTACAATTGCATATTGCTTGCACTTTTTTCACCCATCCTCTGACATGTCCCCTCTACCTCAAGCTGCCTAAGGAACCATCTGGCAAAACTCACATCTGATGGAATTATTCTGTGGCAATACATGACCTCCTAGGGACACTAGTAGGTGTCTTGGTAAAACTGACAATGTTACCTGTGTTGAGGACGCTTACATGGTCATGAGGGAATTTAAGAACATGTAACTTCAAGGAATGCCTCCCAAAACGAGCAGTGCGAATGATATTCTGAAAAAGGGAAGCCTTCCTTGTACCATTTAACCATTCAGAAGATAAGTCAATGGCCGTCATGTGCTTGAAGATACACAGGAAAAGACAAGCCCTGCTCTTAGGGTCCTGGTCTAGGGGAAGCTCTGATAAGTAAACAGACCACTTGTGCTGGTTTGACATGAGACGCCTCTACTTCACCATTTCCACACTGTCTCTCCTCAAAAACAGATGCACCTGTGTACAAGGCGAGCAAACAGAGAACACTGGCTCCACCTCCTGTTGTGCAGGTGAGCACGCAGGTTAGTGGAGAGAGAGTGAGGCGAGTTGTGGTTGGGCCGAAGAAAAAACTAGACACCAAAATTGCTCTGCACAGCCTGACCTGAAGGCTGTATTTTTCTAATGTGTCAGGTTTGGCAACTGGCCTCCTGTGACCAATCTCTCTAAAGCATCCTAACACTTTATGTTTTAGCCACTACCACCACAGCTATTCAAAAGAAGTCAAAATTAACATACAAAGACCACAAGGCACTGTAGAGAAGACAGAGCTTTTGTTCGTCTTGTTTTAAATGGGTCTGGTTGCAAACCATAGGTGTCGGTATGGTCATTTTCCAAAACGCAAATCTAGTCAGGTCCTGCAAGGACCTCGTAGAAATGCGAATGAATTTCTCAGTCTTTAGAAAATGCCCGGTGGTGAACATTTAGCCAAAATTCACTAAATCTATTCCTGATTCTTCCAGTAATTTCTAGCCTTGAGTGAGAATCTTTGTTTCTTTATTCAGCTCCCTGCCTCAATAGTAGGATTATCTAAACCTGGTAGCTACTTGCATTCACAATATCGGTATGGATTCAAAAAAGATGTTGTCACCTGTGTACATTATCATCTTTCCAGAAAGATGCTGAGCTATAACTCTGTAAGGCAATATGTGAAGTGTTTGTGAAAATATATATATTTGGTTTGTGTTTTCCCCATGCATGAGTATTCTTCTCTTTCTAGAAAGAATAATTTGCAATGATTCTGTTTCTCTCTGCAGAACTTCGATCTGGAAAAGGAGCCTATTCTAGGGGAAATGTGTCACAAAGGAAACTTACGAAGATAATTTGAGGCAGAATTCTAAAATATATGAACTTTCAGAGAGTGGCCATTTTAGTAGGATAGGGAGTGCTGACCAGCAATTATGACTGAGGGCAGTGGAAAGAATGAAGAGAAACGCTAGTTGGGATTTCCTCTCTGCTCTGCAGTGCAGTGAGTTTTCAAAGAGAGTGCAGGAATATCTATGAAGATAAAGCTTTGGGTATGTTGAGTAACTGTAAAAGAACATCAATAGATTGCTGAGTAGGGTGGGGAATCATAAAAGGAGAAGTCTAGAAATGAAGCAGGCAGCATCTCTAAAAGTAGTCTTATTTCAGCATAAAGTATTCTTTATCAAGAATAATAATTGATGTAAGTTCCTTTTTCTCTGAGAGAGAATGAAGGAATTGGAGATATTTCAAAGCTTCGGAGGCTCAAAGGAACTTTGGGGGTTTACAGTTACCATATTTATTGGGTTAGATAGTACCTCCCCAAAAGAATTCATATCCTTCCCAGACCCCAGAATGTGATCTTATTTGAAATAGGGTCCTTGCAGATACAATTGTCTTAAGATGAGGTCATACTGGAGTAGGGTGGGTCCTTAATCCAATATGATTAATGTCCTTATAAGAAGATGTAAAGAGACACAAAAACAGACATAGAATGTCATGTGATGACAGAGGCAGAGATTGGAGTGATGCTTCTACAAGTCAAGGAATGCCAAAGACTGCCAATAACACCAGAAGCTAAGAGAAAAAGCACAAAACAGATTCTCTCTTAAAGCCTTCAGAGAGAGCACAACCCTGCTGAGTACAACCTTGAGCTCAGACTTTTAGCTTCCAGAACTGTGAAAGAATAAATTTCTGCTGTTTAAAGTCACCTAATTTTTAATACTTTGTTATGGAAGCCCTAGGATATTAACACATCACATTGTGCATTTTGCAAATGAAATAACTAGTATAGTCTTTCATTTTACTTCTTTATACCATACAATGGGATTCTCCCTTCTCTCCATGAAGGATTAACTGCTATGAAATTGCCCTTCCACCATAAAATAATTAGAAAACTAGATAAAAGTTATGAAACAAATAATGTGAGCCATAAAATAGCCCCAGATCACTGCTTGGAGAGAGTGTTCAGGAGTAGGGGACCAAATACGGCCCAGTAATCTCACTGAGTTCAGAAGACAGAGACTGAAGTTTGGGCCAAGGTAGCTAAATTGGAAGGGCTGAATACCAGAAAAGAAGCAGCTACACAGAGAGAACTCCAAATATTTACAAAGGAGTCTTTAGCCTTTAGCTGAGTCCTGAACTGCTCATGTATGAGAAAGACCTCTGAGCCAGGGAAAGAACTATGGAAAAGCAGTAAGCAAATACATAAATACATATAATATGTTATATATATGCATGAGCATTCTTCTCTCTCCAGAAAGAATCATTTGCAATGATTCTGTTTCTCTCTGCAGAACTTTGATCTTATATCCAGAGCTCACACAAAACTGGAAAGAGTTGTGTAGTGAAGAACCAGAATGTAGAGACTTTATAACATAGTAAGGCACACAAAAAAATGTGCCTCAGTCGTTGGATAAATTATTCTTAAAATCAAAGCAGAGCTGAATCCATCATAACAAAGCTTAAAAGCAAACTTTAAAAGAATCCTTAAACAGATCTGTAGTTACTTAACTGCATAGCAGAATAAAATCTGACTTTCCTGAAAGGAATATAACAAAATCCAGCACACAGCACCAGATCAAAAATTAGTGGGCATACAAAGACACAAGAAAATATAACTTACAACCAAAAGAAAAATCAATCGATCATAGAAGCAGACTCAAAAATGAAAGAGATAATACAGTTAATAGGCAAGGACCTTAAATAGCTATTATAAATCTTAAAAATATGCTCAAGGATCCAAAGAAAAGACATCAGTAAAGGGAGGAAATAAATGGAAGGTATAAAATATGCAAATGAAACTTCTATAAATCAAATTAAAAAATATACTAGATAAGATTAGCAGCAGCAGCTTACACACTGAACAAAATAAATATTAGTGAAGTTGAAGTCATAGCAGTAGAAACTATGCCAAATGCAATAGCACAGAGGAAAAAAGACTGAAAATAAATGAACAGGATTTGGTGAACTGTGGGATAATATAAAGCAGTCTAGCATTTCTGTAACTTGAGTTCCAGAAGAAGGGAGAGAAAAGGAGATGACCGAGAAGTGGTTTGAAGAAATTATGGCCAATTTTTTCTGAATTTGAAGAAAACTAAAAATTCACAGATCCAAGAAACTCAAAGAACTCCAAATAAAATAAACATAAAATAACACCAAAGCACATGATAATAATATTGATTAAAAAAAAAAAACAGTAATAAAGTGAAAATCTTAAAAACCAGCTAGATGAAAGAAGACATTATGAACAGGGGAACAAAGAGTAAAATGATTGCAGACTTCTCATCAGGCTATTCAGAGTATAAATCAATAGAACAACATCTTTAAAGTACAGAAAGAAAAATGTGTTGTCAACCTAGAATTATAACTTGAAATAATTAAAAATCGAAAGTGAAAATCTTTAAAAAATGCAGATGGAGACTTTTTCAGACAAATAAAAGCTGGGAGAAATCATCATCAATAAACCTGTATCGCAGAAAAGATTTTTTTAAAAAGTTCTTCAAGCAGAATGAAAATGCTTCTAGATGGAAATTCAGATCTACACAAAAGAATAAACAACACAAGAAATGGTAAATATGTAGAAAAATATAAAAGACTTTTCTCGGTTTTCAATTTCTTTAAACAAAATTGACTGCTCAAGCAAAAATAAATAAGAGTATTAGGGGTAACATATGAAGAAAATGTATGACAACAACAGTACAAAAGACAAAAGGGGGAAACTGAAGTATACTTTGTAAAATTCTTATATGTGAAGTGGTAAAACATTATTTAAAGTAGGCTGTGATAAATTCAATATGTATACTATAAAACCTAGAGCAACTACTAAAATAATAATAAAATGTAAAGGTATAAACTCATAAAGAAGATAAAATAAAATCATAAAAAACACACAATTCATCTAAAAGAAGGCAAAGAAAAAAAGAGAAAAGGAACAAAGACCAGATGGGACAAACAGAATGCAAATAGAAATATGATAGACGTAAACTCAACAATGTCGATAATCACATTAATATAAATGATCTAACCACTCCAATTAAAAGACAGAGATTGCCAGAGCATTTTAAAAAATAGACAAGATCTAACTACATGCTATTTACAAGAAATTCACTTTACATATAAGACCACAGATACGTTAAAAGTAAGAGTTTGGAAAAATCTACACCACTTAAAAGAAGAAAGGTCCATATACCAGAGCGATGAGGGTACTTATAATTTTGGCACTCAGAATAACTTTATTTGTTAGATTTCTTGGCAAAGTCTCAATGCCATTGGAAGCATGACTTCTCTCATGTATCTGATCTCCCAAAAAGACACTCAAACTCTTTGTAAATATGAGCATATCTGAAACAAAGATAGCCCTGCTATGTTACCGCTGTGAAGGAAAGCTGCGAACTAGTCTGTGCCTCTCAGACTTGAATGTGTCTATAAATCACGTAGGAGTCTTATAAAAATGAGAATCTGAACCAAAAGATACAGGGTTGGGCCTAAGAAGATGCATTTCTAACTGGCCCCCTAGTGAATCAGACCACACTTCAGTAGCAGGGGATGAAGATCTTCCCCAAACAATATATAAGCCTCATGTAAACCAGGAATAATTGCTCCCATCAAATATGATTTTTCACTTCCTCTTGTGCCCTCTCCCCTCTCTGGAGAATATTCTGAGAAAAGGTCAATGGGTGATTGGGGCATAATATGGAAGGAAGAGACAGGCTTACTAGTGATCATTTGATCAATTAAGTAGCAGGTGCTTGATTGAGGTCTGGACCAGCTTTAATGACCATTACTTAAAATGTTCTGAAACTTTTTTTTAATGCCTAAATTACTTTGGACTTAGACCATTTTTTTTAACAACACAGTGTTCTTACCATAAATAATGTGAAATCTTAAAAATGAGGCTGGTTCTGTGCTTAATAGTACCTGCTTCTGCAGTGTGATAGACGACTCTTGGCTAACCCTATTTCTTGATCCCCTGAGTTAGATTTAGATGCAGGTGTTTATTATGCCCAGCAGATAATACTCTGGCACTACCATGGCCCTACAGAAGAGGCTAATTAGTAAAGAGAAAAATACAAAGGGCAAGAGGGAAGGGGGAAAACCATGTCAGCAATGCTTCATGTAGCTATTTTGTGCATTCATCTAAATTACAACCCATAGCTCTGAAAAGGCGGTTGGTTGTATTCAGAACCACAAAAATATTCTGCACTTGGGGGCAAAGATTTTTGTTCACCTGTATTTTCCTCATCTCCAAATAGCCAGGTTCTAGCCAAGAAAGCTCAATGATGGAACACCAAAAGAACTTTCTTGAACTTATTGCTTCCTGGCATGAAAAATTATGTAGCACTAAAATTTCACTCTTTAAAAAAAAGAGATAGAAAGCTATCTTGAATTTCGTAATATCATTCTCATTTAGAACAACAGATAATTATAGTTACAAATTCCTTTCTATTAAGACTTAAAGACTTTTGTCAGATTTACGGAATGACTTTAGATAGACTTTCCATTAAGCAAGAGAGATAGAGAGTAAAGGCTCCTATGTATGTTAGGGAACTAGCCCAGAATTAAAAGTGTAAGTAATTCATATTCAGGACCTAGATTGAATAGCTCTAGAACAGAAGCCAGAAGACTATAGCCCATGAGCCAGCCCCTAGTTTTGTAAATAAAGTTTAATTTAAATATAGCAACTCCCATTTATTCAACTACTACTTCTGCCCAACTACAGCAGAGTTGAGTAGTTATGACAAAGACTATACCTACCAAAGCCAAAAATATTTACTATTTGGCTCTTGAAGAAAAAATTTTCCAACTCCTGCTCTAGAAGAATGGGCAAGGACCAAGAAGTTTTAAGAAGTTGGAAAATTATTTCACTGAGAAGAAACTATCAACTATCAGTACAAAATTTAAGTGAAGTATCTTTGTGAAGTAGTGAGTTTCCTGTAACTGGAAGGGTTTAAGCAGCTTTTAGATGATCACCATCTTTGAACTGTGGGCATGTATGTACCGTTCATAGGGTTGGTTTCTTAAATCACTTCTGAAATTCCAGATCATTTTATGCTATCAATTGCACAGACATCCACATTAGGTTTCTTGAAAAATAGTCTCACTTGACTCACAAAGAAAAACATCTTACATTATAGCTAAGAAAATCTAAAGAAAACATGTATCTTAAAAAGGAGAGCTCTAGGTATCTTCTGGTGGCCAGTTTGTCTGCAATTGGCCCACAGACGTGACTCTGCTGGACAGAAGCCATGTCTAATTCTGTGACCATTACAGCTCATAACATGCTGTGATTGTTCCATAGAGATTTGTAAATATAATTTAATGATGTCTCTGTGTAATCTAGATTGCCAAATCTTTCTCCAATCCTCCTCTTGGGCAGAGAATATATGTGTCAACCCAATTATATACTCTGAAATATCTACTTCACTGTTGGGCTCTTTTAGAACAACAGTTAAGTATTGTTTTCTAGAAACCAAGGTGGGTGGGCTAATGGAAAAATAAGGTAAGGTTTACAAAGTCAAAGGTTCATCATTGTTTTTCAATTCTTAGCCCAACTGCTTTTATAATATAGCAAATTAAGAGGATTTTTTTTTTAAGTTTCCAATTAAAGTGTTTGACATGTCTACTACATTTTAGTTAGGGAGCCTCATGAGATTGATCTGGGTTCCATTCCTCTGCCAGAGGAACACACTTTGCAATTCTCAAGCCAATTCTTTCTTTGACCAATTTGGCAGTGTGACTGGCTGGGCTTGCAGGTAGTAGAGCAAGCAGTCTCAGTAAAATGTTCCTTTTTATGGTGTTGGCTTTCACCTAAATATCAGCAGGAGGCAATACCACTTGGTCAAGTCTGCCTTTAAGCAACATCAAAGGCGCTGAGCTTAATATGGCTGAGTACAGAGGAATCTAACAACACTCGCAGCTTTGGGTTATAGCCAAGGACACGCAGGTTAAGAATTTTAGCTCTGGGTCTAGATTGACTGACTTCAGGAGCATCCTGACAGAGATCCATCCACTATCACAGCTAATACAGTTCAAGAAGAGACTCAAGGTGGCGAGAACTGGAGTTCAGACATCACAAAATTGGGGCAGTAGTGTAGCTGAGTAAGGAGGTTACCTGACATTTAACCTCCAAGTGTTTGAAACCATGGAAACCAGGCTCAAACAGAAATAAATAGTAGCCAAGTTATTAAAAATCTTACCATTTATTAAGCCTCTCTTTCAAATAATGTTCACTTTGCTTTTAAAGAATAGAGAATTTAAAGCTCAAAGAGGTTTTGATTTTTTTTTTTTTTTTTTATTTCAAATTCCAGGACCAGCTGGAAAAATCTCAAGCTACACCTAGTGGAGGTCCTTATATTTATATAGCTCATTTAATTAAGCATCAAAAAGACAGGTAGAACACAAGCAAACCATCCAATACAAATAAGTTATTATAAGAGTCACTTGGGAAATCTCGAGCTAAATCATCGCATTATACAATTTCAGAAACTCAAAAGAAAAAACATCTGCTCAACTTTCAGTTTCAGAACCCCTCTGCTCCTCGTCCTGCTCTTATCATTTCCTAACTGATATACCCCAAATGCACTTGTATCATAGTTCCTGCTACAGAAGTCCTGTTTGTCTGTACTCTAGCCTCTCCCTTCTTAAAAACCTGCTGCTAGAAAAATGTGGCCTAAATATTTTAGTATTCTTGACACTTGGCAAAGCAGCTGGCACATAATAGGCACTCCACTGTTTAAGTGGGTGGATATACAAATGACACTGAGAGTAGGAAAAGTGTCCTCAACAGACATGGTATTCACCCTGTGGCATCCCTGTCACCCACTTTTTCCCATTATAAGTCATGCCTTTGCTTCTGCTAGTTCTATTATCTAGAGTGCATGGCCCCATGCCTCTTTAAATACTGGCCAGCCACTCTTTAAGGCAGTGCTTCTCAAAGTCTGGTCTCTGAACCACTTGATTAAAAATCATTTAGTATGCTTCTTAAAAATGTAGCTTCTTTGGTCCCAGAGAGACATATTGAATCAAAATCTCTGGGAGAGAAACCCAGGATACTGAATTTTAAACTAGCTCCTCAAATGTTTCTGGTGCCCATTATCCATGGACACACTCTAAGAAGTTTAATGTCAGTTCAGATCTGCCTTCGGAATTAATCGACCAGGTGATGTCACGTTGTCCCATCTGCACGGGGACCGTGTATGACATAATCACTCGGCAAATGATCCCAGCCCTACCCACATGGTGACATAACACAGGGTACAATAGGTCATGTCTTTAGAGAAGGGTCCCAAAGGCATGGCCATCGAGGTAGGTGTGGGACCTACTGGCTCCCATAACAACAGGCAACGGTTTCCTTGACAATTTATTATTGAGTGGTACTTTGTTTCTCCCCTGCCCCATTCTGAAAACAATCTGAGACAATGTAAAGAAATACAATTTTACAGAACAAACATTAAGCAGATGTAGAAATAGGAATGAAAGAAAAACAGGACAAGAAAATAAGGTAGAATTTAGAAAATACTATAAACAGAAATGACTCTGAGTTTCCTAGTAACCAATGAAAATGGAAACATGATGATTTACAATATTCTTAACATTCATTAAAAAAAAGTTGGTTAGGAAAATATCCTGAATTTCCCTGATACTGGCAATTTGAGCTAAGCATAGCTTCATGTCCTGACAAGCATATCAATCACATGGAATACCTATCCCCATGTCTCCCCATTGGAGGTACAGTGGTTCATCAGTGATTGCCTTTTGTGAATGAAACACACAGTAGACACTGAATATCTACAGGGAAGTTCTAAGCACTTATACCGAAGGATAGTAAACAAGAGGCATTGATGTGGGAGTTCAAAATGGTAGCACTAGAGATTTTTCCTATTTTACTAGAATACCTGATTTGGTTAAATGATGTGGTAATGCCTAAAAAATTTTTGACAGGTTTATCCCCTGTTGATTCCAGGAATAGGACATCATCATAACAGAGCAGCACACTTGCAATCCTAGAAACTAGGGCCATCACGGGATGCAAGAAAATTATAGGACTATGGAAATTATGGGACTATGAAATTCCAAAATTATAGGCTTATGGAATTGGAATGCTTCTCAGTACATGATGATTATTTGGACATTGATAATGAGTGTTGGATCACTTAGCTTGGGTAGGCTTAATAATGGCAAACGTCTCCACCCTGTCAGAGCTGACGGTAGGCACTGAGCTTATTCACAGGGTATTTGTGGTTCCCATAACTGGGATAGCCCCCAAATATCCTACTTTATATAACTTTATGTTGACATAGTGCTTTAGCTTTATAAATTTCTCTCAAAAACATTATCTCCTCAAGTTTCAGAGAGTACGTAATGTGTAAGTGCATTCCAAAAGAACTTGATACGTACTCATGAAGTTTTCCAGCTTTCTTTTGTGATGGTTTCCTACCCTCAGCATAAGAAGATGAAGTGTTAAATAATATGACAGGCAAAGAACATGGAGATTTTTTTAAATGGCCCCTTATTGCAAACACATCCTATGATAGCTAACTATTGAGCACTTAAGATGTACCGAGCACCATGTTAAGCTCGTTACATGCAGTATCTCAATCTTCACAACAACCCTAAAAACTAAATGCAATTATTATTTCCTATTTTGACAGGTAACAGAACTAGAGCACAGAGAGGACAACTGACCTAAAGCCACACAAGCAAGGGATAAAGCACACATTCTAATACAGGCAGTCCACCTCCTGCACCTGCAGGTTTAACCCCTCCAGAATGCCGCCAGGCAGATCGCTCCAATTCAAGAGATGTCCAGAGGTTCCAAGGGAACAAAAGTAGTATCAAAGCTGTGTATAAATAATATTGTATTGGGTTTTTATTGGTGCCTCAGGAAATTACCACTAATTCAGCAGCTTAAAACAACACAAATTTATTATCTCACAGTTCTGTAGGTCAGAAGTCCAACACGCGTCTTACTGGGCTCAAATTGAGGTGTCAGCAGAGCTGCTTTCCTTTCTGGAGGCTCTGGGGGAGAATCTGTTTCTTTGCTCATTAGAACTGTTGGCAGAATTAGTTGCTTGCGGTTATAGAACTGGTATCCCTGTTTCCTTGCTGGCTGTCGGCTGTGGGCTGTTCCCAGCTTCCAGAGGCAACTGTAGCCGTTGGCTGGAGGCTCCTTCCTCCATCTTCAAATACAGCAAAGATAGGTTGAGTCCCTGCCACTTTCTGCATCTCCCTGCCTTTTTCCACCACATCTCTCCAGCTCTTCTGCTTTCCTCTTGTTTTTAAGGGCCCTTGGGAATAATCATCCAGGATAATCTCCCTATTTTAAGGTCGGCTCTTGAGCAATCTCAATTCCCTTTTGCCATGTAAGGTACCGCATTCATAGGCAACCAGAGGGACAAATACCCTGGGGGCCAGAATCCTGACTCCTGCAAATACCAACACTGACGTCTCTCCACATCTAAACCACCTCTCATCCACATAGCTGTCCTAGTTTCTGTGGATTGCACACTGTAAACAAAACTTTCTTAGAAATGGGTCCTTATGTGATTAATTGGGGAGGTAGAAAGAATAAGAGCATGTCACCTGCTTGAATTAGCACTGGCTCATTCCAGCCATAGGAGACAACTATCTCTCAGACTACCTGTTACAGGTGTGGGTTGGCGAATGGAGTGCAGACAAACCAGGTGGAAAATGAAGCTGAATTTCAATCTGGTCAGTTTAATTGGGCTGAGTCACCTGTGAAGGAGGCTTAGTGCTCTGCTGAAGTCTCCTCATGAGCCAATTAGTTTCAAATACGAAAACATTCTCTGCACCTTGACCACAGTTCTAAGCTCACAAACGGGTGTTTTTAATTGTAAGAAGAAATGAAGGAGAGAGTTCCAGGAAGACCAGGTTAAGTTTATTTAAATGTCTATTTAAATCATAACCTTTCAAATTTTAGTTACTGGAAGTAGCACTTTTTCCACAAGTTAAAATCTCTAAGGTGCTATTCATGAATTTGTCACCTAATTTCCCCTCTTTATTAAACATTCTAAACTTAATTGAAGGAAAGGAAAAATGCAAAATACTTTTAAAATTTCAAAGAGACCCTCAAATGCTGCAAATATGGATTAAATGGAGGTTTCATCTAGATAACTGCAAAAATGTCCTAGCTGCTCTCTCCATGTCCAGCCTCTTTTCCTGGCCTCCTCCACACTGCTACCGAAAATGAGTTCCTAAAGCACACGTCAGTCATTCCATTGCCTTACTGAAAAGTTGTAAATAGTTCCCTGCAGCCTACAAAATAAAGTCCGAATTTCCTAGAATCACTTCAATATCCCTCACAATCTGGTCTTAGCCTATCTTCCCAGCCTCCTCTCCGACTGAGGTCCCAAAGCCCCACCAGGACTCACTCACTCCTGGATCCAGCACCTCAGGCCTCTCCCCATGCCCAAAGCCTCATCGCCATTTCCTTCATGCGTTCCGCAGTC
>NW_006434369.1:13138171-13155197 GCF_000325575.1 Pteropus alecto
CAACAGCGGAAATTCAACTCCTTTCCACACTCAGCCTGAATGCCATATGTCCCCATAAATTAATCACATCCTTCTTGGTGCTCCAATAATATTCTGTTTTAACCTCTATATTTAGATACCACCATACTCTGTTCGAGGTCAGGGTCAGGCATCCATGCATCTGCCTTCTTCTCTCAAGTCAGCAACTGTATCTCTCCCCTCCCTAGTGAAGTCAGCACTTAGCCTGGTACCTTAAGAAAGCTTCCATAAATACTGGACAACGAAATTAAATCTGTAATTTCTAATACTGAAAACACTCCTGAGTTTAAGAAACTTTTTTCTCGGGGTGTTACCCAGTGCCCTAGATTCTATTTGGTTAAAAGCACACTGTTACCATATCTTCCAGAATGTAAAGTGATGCAACAATAGAACACATATACTTTGGTCTTCATATGCTACATGTAATCCTTTATAAATAGATCTTTTTTGCATTCTGTGGAGAGTATTCACTTTAAAATCTTTCAATTTTTCTTTGTATTTTCACAATAAATGTTGGCAAAAATTAAAAGATAAATCACGACTTGAAATTCGCTTCCTCAAGAGAGTAGAAGTAAATCAATATTTACAGGAATCAACATGGAGAGAGCCAAGAATTCATTGTGGAATTGTAAATGAAAAGCACTTAGGTAAGAGTTTGGTAAAACATGTTTGCTGCCCAGTAGGAAAAAGCATGTACCGTAGTTGACCTTAGGGAATCATGGAAATAAATTCATCATTCCAGTGAAATGTTCTGGTGACACATTTTATTTTTGTAGTGTTAACAGGGCTATCCCTGTTGTCTCTGTGGTTTTAGTGATGCAAGGTGGCACTTTAGAAGTTTCGAATCTGACCTCAGCTTCCTACGAGCCAGGCCCCAAGCACCAGAAGGACCAGGAAAATATAACACCCAATGAGAGACAGAGAGAGATCAAGGGCATGAGAACGAGCAAGCATTTCTACTGCCCTAAAAAAAAAGATGACCCATTTGCTTCCGAAAAGAGTGTCATCCAACACTGAGAGGGGAGTACAAGTGCTGTGATTAGATGACATCCTACAGACACAAGATAAATTGTGATTCTAACAAGATCCAGAAAAATGGAAACAAAATAATACAAAGGAAGGGATAAATATTACAATAGCCAAGATACAGCAGCCTTATAAGTCCTGAATAATGTAACATTAAACACTGTTACTTGTTCCTAAATATAGCTAAGAAAATAAAAAACAGTATATTAGCCAAGATGTGGAAATAACCTAAGTGTTTTTCATTGATGGATGAATGTATAAAGAAAATGTGATAGATAGATAGACAGACAGATCCACAAGAGAGAATATTATTCAGCCTTAAAAAGGAAATCCTGCCATTTGTAACAATATGGATGAACCTGAAGGACATTATACTAAGATAAGCTAGACACAGAAAGACCAATACTATATGATCTCACTTATATGTAGAATCTAAAATAGTCAAATTCATAAAAGATTAGAACAGTGGTTGCAAGGGCTTGGTGAGGGAAGGGAGAAATGGGAAAAGTTGGTCAAAGAGTACAAAGTTTCAGGTATACAAGATAAATGAGTTCTGGAAATCTGATGTACAGCAACGTAAATATAATTAACAATACTGTACTGTATACTTGAAACTTGCTAACAGGGTAGATCTTAACTGTTCTCACTACAAAAAATAATAAGAACATGGTACTGTGTGGTGATAGATATGTTAATTAGCTTAATTGTGATATTTCACAATGTATCAAATCATCATGAGGTACATCTAAATATATACAATTTTTATTTGTCAATTACACCTGAATAAAGCTGAAAAGGCAATATTTATTTGAGGCTGTAAAGGGAGTATATACTATATAATATACCTTCCTCTACATCTACATATATTTTAAAAGTATAAAATATCAAAATTATCACTTGGTGGGACTTACAAATATGAGTCTCAAATTATTTTCATAAATACAACATTGACGTTCATCAAATAAAATGTGAAAAAGAACTCCTATATTTGCTACTTCTGTGGCTTGAATCAATTCCATCTCTCTCCCTTTCCTCCATGCTAAGGCTAATATACATCCTGGAAATGAAAGTGTTTATGTCTTGCATACTCTGGTAGGGAGAGCAAAATTTAAGTGGAATAAGGAAGAAAAAAACAAAACTCTCTGTTCCAGGACCTACCTGTCTCATTATACATAATTTAAGTACTGAAGAGTTGTTTAATTTTAAACAACTTTTATAAGTCTATAAAAAGAGAAACATCACAACTTGTATGTGCTTACTCTCAGTTGACATTTTTTCCAACCTATTTGGACACACTTGTGCCTACTTAAGCAGTCTCTCTGGATTGGCTCCTCAGAGTTTAATTCTGCCTGATTCGTTTCACCAATGGTCTGGAAATACAGTGAGGCAATAATGCACGTCTGTTCCGGGCAACCAACCAAGAGACCACCCCCTCCCTAGCCAGACTGCTCTGCTCCTGGGTAGGGGTATCTCAACTTTGCCCATGGCTTTGATCTGTTTTTGGTTTTTAAATGCTCCCTGTTGCCTAGTGGGGAGCTAAGTGACTTTGCTTCAATAGACATTATGTCACCCCCTCAGCCCTTATGTAAACAGAATGTCTAACACCTTCACGATGTAAGCCAAGCCAGCCGGCCTAAAGTAGAAGCTGACAAGATAAGTATTTTGCGTCGGCACCTGCAGGCGGAATCGTGCCTCCTCGCATGCAAGCCTTCTGCTAGGTACAACCAGGATATTTAAATTTAGACTCAGCAGCACTTTTTTCTGACTCCTATTAATACTTATTAAAGTCATAATGACATCAGATAGAGGGAAAATAATATTTCTTCTTCCTGAGGCCTTTTTTCCCTAAACATCTAGAGAGTCACTGAACATAAACCTGGAAAGGAGGCAACGTCTCTTTTTTATAACCACTGCTGCAAATGCGAGTTAATAAGCATTTCTCATATCTCCACAGTGTTTTAGTTTATAGTTCTCTCATTGAAATGTTTGATATTATAGTGATAAGAGAAGGAAAGAAGACAGCACACACCAATTTTATTTTATTTTAGAGAAAGTGAGTATCAACTAAGTAAGGCACCATGCTAGGTACTTGGGGGAGAGAGGAGTTCAGCGGGGAGGCATCAAGATACATAAAGCATTATATGGTAAAGAATCAGAGAAGTTGGTGTTAAAGGTGATTTGCCCAAATCCACACAGCTGCTGGGTGGCCGAGCCAACACTGGACCTCAAGGCTCCTAACTCCTTCCTGCAAGCCACATGGAGCTCATCTGCAAACACACAGCTGAAATTAGAATTCCATTCTGTGGTGTTCTGCACTAGAAAAAGTCACTAGGCCCCCGATGTTCTTCCGAAGAGTCATGGCATGTGGTCAGCAAATTTCCGAAAGGCTTCCTTGACGAGATGGCATTTGAGCTGGGGTTTAAAGAACAGATAGAACTGAGAAATTGAAGCGGGCAATGGCACAATGTAAATGGGAGAAATCGTGAGAAAAGCCAGAAAAGGGAAATCACAGAGCAGGGTTAGTTGGCTGAATGATATGCATACAAAAATGACTGGAGGAGCTGAAATTGAAAGGGAGTGGAAGTCAGATGGCATCTTGGCTTTATTCAGTAGGCCATAAGGATTCAATGAAGGTGATGGAGGAGGGATCACATCACATCTGTGCTACAGAAAAACTGAGCTGGTCTTAATGTAAGGACAGATTGGCAGTAGAGGAGACCAGCATAGGAGTCAAGGCCAAGATCATAAAGCCCTCATCTAGGGAACGTGGGGAGAAAATGGAAAAAAGAGAAGTTGGGAGTGAGGGAGTTTAGAAGCAAAAACAGTCAATCTGGCAAGTGACTGAATGTGGGAGTGAGGGCAGAGACTGAGGATGAACCTGAGTAATTAACACACAAGTTCTCAAACCTTAGTGTCCACTCTCAACTCCAAGTGAGTTTGTTAAAATGTAGATCCCCACACCAGATTTCCTGAGTTGGGGCAGGTCCAAGAAGTTGCATATGAACAAATAGCTAGGTCTGTGCTGATCCAGACTCTTTGTGACTGGCCTGCAATGAAAGAAGTACAGAAATGGAGACTACCTAGACAGTTTGACAGCAATTTGACTGATAATTTTATATCAATGGAATCTGATAATTAAAAATTTCATGTGCATGTTGAGTTTTTCCATTTCACTTTTCTAGTAATTCATTTCTAACAAATTTTACAATATTATGAGTCCACAGAAATTAATTTAAAAAAAAAAAAACAAAGTGGTTCCTGCACAAAGATAGTTTGAGAAGCACTGCACATATTATATGATTCTAGTGCAGAACCACACTTTGAATACATGGGTTAGTAAAAGAGAAAGGAAATACATGAGAAGGTGTTCAGAACTGAGAGACTTCCCTATAGCTGACATCTGACCTTCTGAAAACACTGGCTGCTGGGATCTTCATCACCGTGGTCCATTTTATCACCAGGCCACTGAGCCTCCATGGTGGTTCACGTGAAAGCCTGGCATCTGCCTGGCATCAAGCCTTATGGCTATATATTATCTTCTCACTCCTGTGGCTGGATGTGCTCCCTCCGCCCCAAACTCATGGTTATCTCAGCCCCATGTCGTAGGTCTGGTGCCACATGCCGACCCTTCTGATTCTTTTACTATTTCTCAGGAAATGTTCCAAATCACAGCCGCAGTCCAGAGGATGGAAAAAGGGTGAGCAAGCAGCACTATAGAAGCTAGGTAAGAATTTCTTAGAAGGATTGTAAGATGGGAAAAAGGAGTGCCAAAGTGATAAAGGCTTGCAGGAAAGAGGACGAAGACCCAAGACTGAATCATGAGTTGCCTCTGACAGAAGAATTTCAGCAGCGTGGTGAGGACAGAAGTCAGACAGCAAAGGGAGAGAAGAAAGTGGGTGGTGGGAAGGAAAGAGCAACTTCCCTGAATCAGGGAGGTGGTGGCAGGGGTGGGGGAATTAACATTGCAAAACTGTTTTATTGTGTCACTGGTGTTACCCAAAATATTAATGCTACTCTAAATAATAATTTTCTCCAAAAATCTCCAAATTCTCCTCTTACTATCTACTAGTGGTTAATGTAAATTTGCAGCTATAAAACTCTCAGTTTTTGCCTTGCTGATAACACAGAATAAGTGTCACTGGTCATTCTGTAAGGCAAAAGGCCATGCAGGTATATAATACTTACATTTTCTTGCAAAGAAAAATGCAGTTTCTATTTAAGCTTACACAACGTTTAGAGAATAAACATGGGGGAGAAAGTTGAGGGTAAACTGGAGTCTACTTTCATAAATTTCTTGGATTTGTGCCCTACCTAAATTGACAGAATTTAAAACAGAAACGCAGGAAAGCATCTTTCTGATTTTTCCAGAAGGAACAAATTTTTTTTTTAAACTTGATTATTTAGAAACAAGAAGCCAATAGGCTCACTAACAACCCCTAAATGCCCCAGATGCTTGATCTCAAACTTAGAAAAGACATCAGCCTATTTTTATTATTTTCTAAAATAAATATGAGAGGTGAGATATAGGATAAAGGCCAATCACAACTGCAAAAAGCAGGCTTGACCTCAGAGTTCTCTGATCCAAGAAAACCATTCACAGACATCTTCAGCAAAGTCCATTCTTAAGGATGTCCGAAGCATATAAGATAAAAGCATGAAGAGCAATGACATCGATGAAAGACAAGAACTTTCACTGCACTTCCTGTGTGTTAAAATTGATTATTTCATTCTCTGGCTTAGGCTGCTGTTTAAAAGAATAGCTCTGGATATATTCACTAACTTGATTGTGGTGATCGTTTCACAGGTACACATATATGTCAAAGCTTACTGTATTGTACACTTTAAATAAATATTGTTTGTCTATTATACCTCAGAAAAAGCTGTTTAAAAAAACAATCACTCAGAGATATACAACAGAGAACACTCCTAGAATTGATTTCTGAGCATCATCCAGTCTGGGATTTCTCACCTGTGTTCCATGGAATTAGAGGCTGTAGCAATCAGGGTCTCGCTGGGGAAAGAGAAACCCCTGCAAGTGTTCACAGAAGAGGGAATTTAATGCAAGAAGCTGGTAGCAGAATCATGGGAGAACTAAGTGGCCAAGCAGGTCATTGTGAGACATTCCATGGATTAGCAACAGCAGGAAGCCTCTTCCACCTGCAGGAAGAAGGGGAGAGTGTGGGGCCTTCCAGAGAGAACTGAAGCCACAGAAGAGCAGTAGCAGCTGGAAATGCAGCCTTCTAGAGTCCCGCCCTGCCCTACAGAGAAGACCAGGGAAAGGGTCAAGAGTGGATCTGGGAGCAGAGAGAACTGGGTCTGACACAAAGGTGTTTCAGAAAAAAAAGGGGGGTTACAGAGTAAAAGTAATTTAAAAAAAAAAAAAACTGTTAAAACAAGTTGGCAGACTTCTTTACCATAGAGCTTGCCAGGGTTTTAATATGCTAGTAAACTTATAAATCTCAAAGAGAGGAATATGATATACAGTGCTTCTGTGATCTTCATTTACAGAACATGTTGGAAAAGTAGTGTTCTATGAAATACTATTTGGAAAATGCTGATCTGGCCCAATATTCACATTTAATAGACAAGGAAAGAAGACCTGGAATTTGGTTAAGTGGCTTAAACAAGATAGTATAAAAAAGAATAATACTAAGACCAGAGGGTAGTGTCAAGCTTCCTGAATGTTAATCAGTGAACTTTCCTCAACTCTGCATTGAATAGGCCTTAAGTACCTCCTAGCATCATCAAAAGAACCAGCTACTTAACCATTGTAGTGAGCAATGAGTCATTTTGGTCATATAAACTACCGGGCTCCATGGAGATAAGCATACTCTGCTGTTAGGTTAAAGACAACCAAAGGCACCAATACTATGGGAAAAGAACAGATTTAGCAGAGGAAATAAATGCGATAGAGTTGCCAAATTTATTAATGGGAGGGGGGAAAGAAAAAGGAGGAAAGTAGGAGAGGAAAAGAGAAACAAACCTCCACTGGGGACTACTTACATCCCTGCAGTCATGTCGGCATCCCCATCTAATAACGACTACCCATATGTGTGTACAACAACAGGGTCAAACCACCTCAATTTAGATTAAATAACCAAGGTGCCGGATTTGTGGGACTAGTTCCCAAAGCTGGTGTTAAGGGATTCTTCCCTAAATAGACCCCACAAAAATGCAAAGGCTTGTTCTATGGCCCCCTGGGAGAACACAATTCTCCAAATACCTTTATCTGAAGGCACCTGCGTCCTCCCATTACTACCCTCCATTAGTCTTAGCACTGCCTTTCAGTATCATTCCACTTTTGGCTCAGGTAAATGTCTATTCTACTAGAGAGAGAGTTAAACTACAGCACATACTAAGTCAGATGTGATGAAACAAAGCTGAATTCCTCAAGCCCACTGATACTTCCATGGCCCCAAGCTCTTCCCTATTTTCCAGACATTCATCTCTGCAGGGGTTGAGAGGGGGATAAGAAGTAATTTAACTAGAATTCAGTGAGAAAAATGGATAGTTGGCATGAGGAGAATTGGGGAGAATTCATGAAATGTCTCACCTGTACAATATTTGTAACGAAATGCTGAGTTCCCAAAATATCTCAAATAAATTGCTCGCCGTTCAATAGCACTCTTTAGAGTTGTCATGTTGCTTGTTTACATTATAGCATTTCTCATTTATTTATCATCAATCTGTGTAGCCCTTTCACACAGAAAATAGTTCAAAACAAATAAATCTAATCTATATATCACTTACAAAGACCTCTGGATTTACGGAGTCTCTATTAATTTAGTTTTAATCTGATCTAAACAGTCTCTCCTGAGGAAACCTTTTAAAGTCCCCTGATCCTGCCTCTAGGGCTAGTAAAAAATATATTTGTGTTTCTCAATCCAAAAGTCATACTAAGTTCTAATATACGTTTTCATAAAGGAAGGAAAACTATTTAACCCCTCCTCTAACAACCCCCCTCCCAAATTTCAATAACTTACAAGCACAGAATTCCTATAATTCTTGTTCATTCTTCAGGCTTCTTTCTTTTACTCCCCCAAATCCTGCAGAGCATGGATCAAACAGGGCACAAGCCAGGCAGAAATTTAATCGCTCATATCTCTGCCTAAGGGATTGTCTAGGTACTATGGTGACAGACACCTCACTGAAAGTATGTAGAAGAAAAAAGATTTTTAAACTCCTGGATGAGAGAGTGAGAGAGAAAAAAAAAAAGAGAGAGAAAGAGAAATAGAGAGACAGAGAGAAACAGAGGGAGAGGGACTGATTTCTAATGGATTTGGTATCAACACGGAAGTACAAAAAAAAGCCTACGTAGTCAATCAGAATTACTTATTTATCCACCAACGTGGTAAAACACCAGAAACAAAATATTATTCAAGAATATTAAAATATCATTCTACTTCTATTCTCTTAAACAGCATATTTTGAATTTTAAGATTTTTATTGATTTGGTTTTCTGGTTAAATGCACAGCTTCCAAAGGATTTTTAGGGCAGTAAAACTATTCTGTACACTATAATAATGGACATAAGTCATTATACATTCGTCCAAACCCATAGAATGTTCCGCACCAAAAGTGAACTGTAACATAAACTATGGACTTTGAGTGAGAATGATGTATTAAGGTAGGTTTATCAACTGTAACAAATGTACCACTCAGGTTAAAGGTGTCGATAAGCAGGGAGGCTCTTCATTTCAGAGCAGGCAGTACATAGGAAATCCCTGTACCTTCCACTCAATTTTGCTTTAGACCCCAAACTGCTTTAAAAATAAAGAATGTAGTCAGCAATAATGTAGTGGCTATGTGTAGAGCCAGAGGGAAGATAGAGCAATCAAGGGGATCGTTTCACAAACTATATAAATGTCTAACCAATATACTGTATACTTGAAACTAATAATAAAATAAAATGCTAAAAAAAAAGTAAATATGATGTGTATTTTAAAAAATGCACAGTTCTGTTGTTAACTTATTCAGATATAGCGTATTCGAATAAAATCTGAAAAAAAAACAAAGTCAAGTAAAACTTTCAGTGCTTCATTTTATAGTTGACAAAGCTCTGTCTTTACAATATTTAAACATAATTCATAGATTTAAAAGAGGGGAGAGAAAATAATTGGTCTCAGAGATTAAGCCAGGCCAATTTAAAAAACCTCCCAGCCTAATCAGCACATAAAATAGCTCGCTGATATGGTTAGTTCATGCTCTGCTGATACACAAATCAGAATTTTTTGCCAGCCCATGTTCATGTACAGGAAACCAACAAGACTGTAAACACAGGAACAACAATCAACAAACGCAGATGTTTAAGGCTGGAAGTCACATTCTGGACAAGGTGAAAAGGGTAAGTGGCAAGAGAGTCATAGTAAGGACTGAGGCGGATATCAAAGTTCAGCGTGGAGCGGGACCACCAGGCTCTGCTGCCAGGCACTGTTTTCTGCCTGCAGTGAAGCCACTCCACTCCCCTGCCCGCCCCCCACCCCTTCCCGTACAGAGCTCTGTGATGATGAGAAAACAATCTGAACATAAAATCAGCACTATGGAGCAAGGATGTTTCAGGCCGAGGACAATCCCGACCTATCTAGCAGGATCAGTAATCAAGGGCGTATGCCCATGAACCTGAAAGTCAGGAAGGCTCTCCCACTGAGAACCAGAACCTCATTCTGCAAAAATGTCTGAAGGGGAGTCTTCGACCCAGTCATATGGGATTGGGTTAGAGATAACAAGACCGTGGGGACCTATCAAGGAATTACCTGATGTAATTTAGATATCATCTCTATTTTGGACCCAATCTCTTTAATAATAGACATGGGAAGGGCAGGAAGAGAATTGGTGCCTGCGGACATCAGAGGAACAATGTGGCTCAGAGCAACGTGGTTTTCAACTCACTTTTGGAGCAGAAAACAATTCTTTGGGGTCAGCTGTCCTCCCACACACCAAACAAGGGGTTATTTATAGATATGCATAGCTTTTTCTTTTCTAAAAACAGAGTTCTAGGAGAGAATGCTATATCCACTAAGAGAAAACTCATAAAATTCCAGATTTGGGCAAACCCACCCCTTGCCCAAGGCTGTGCTCTTGCATCCTTTTGTAATTTCTCCTTAATTACTCATGCCTGACCAACAACCTTATGTTTCTGTTCCTGTGATGTGTTAGGATCTCTGTGGTTCTGTTGGTTGTCCCTCGGCCTTAAGATATAACTAACATGGTGAAAGGAAATGATCCTGAATAAATCTAACATATTTAATTGTAAACATAAGAGATTAGATGATATGCAAGAATCTCTAAAGCTCTAAAGTCTCTGATCTATGGATAACACAAATTTACCAATAATCCCAAACTTTTATAAATTATAGAGAAAGCCCAGCATAAAAACGGGTTGTCCATTGCTGGGCATGTTTCCCAGAAAAACAATGTTATGGAAGGTTGCTGTGACCCCAGCCAGCTCCAGACTCTAACTTTATCCATAAGGGTGCTGAAACACTATGTATTTACAATGGGAAAAAATAAAGAACAATATTTTCAAAACACTAGTAATTGAACAGAAAAATCCAATCAACTTCAGTGAACTACAGTGTCGTTTATTTCTGATGCCTGTGGTAGAAGATTAGCAGGTATAACTCTGAGGTTCTGAGAGTTTCTGGCATTCTCAAAAACTTTAGGGATTGACAGCCCTAGTCCTTTAGTAACTCTAATGTTGATTGATTAAAACAGGAATGGTTTTCCTGCTCCTCGATACAACTGTCACCACTTTCATATATTCCAGGTGAGCCTGGGCCATTTTCTGGCTCACAAGATTCCAGAAGGCAAAAGCTGAAAGGGGGATGGGAGCCAGGATGTTGAAGAAGAGATGAGGGGATTATGAGAGGAGAAATATATCTAAATAAAAGCAACTCCACTGTCATGATGAAAACAGAGAAAGGAGAACAGAACGCACTAGCTCTTTGTGGGAAACACAAAGGAGAAAAAGATGCCAGCTGTGCCCCATACTAGTCCCAGGACACCCTGTAGCCAGGGCAGCCGTGTTGCCCGGCTCATGGTTGGGTTGAACAATGGCCTCAGGGAGAGTGGGACAGAAAAGTTAATGTGTAATAATAGCTGTTTACATGCCTGGGAACTCTGCAAACTGTTTATATCTTAGGGAATTTCTATATTGATTTCTACTCTTTTTCCTCAGATACTTATGGAAGCCTCTAGTCAGAACACAATTATCTGATTAAAATATTGCTACTTTTCTTCCCACTACTGGAAGCCCTGAAGGTAATGTGACCAAAATTCAGACAAGGGTTGGAGGCGAGGCAGGGGCGGGGGCAGGGCGGACAGCATAAGACTCAAAATAAAAAATTTAAGATAAAACTGTAATGACTTTATATTAAGAAAAAATAAGCATTCTATGGAATAATGCATTTTTAAATATAGGATGGGAAGCAGAGAGTGGAAGACCAACTTGTGAAAAAGTTACAAAAACCTGGTTAATTATATAAGAAATTTTACCTTCTTCATTTTCCTTTTATAACAGCTCTAAATAGATAAAGATGACAGAGCTCTTATCATTAAGAGTCTGCTATACTACCTTTGATATCTAATATTCACCCACCTACCCGCCCACCCTCCATATTCAAGTAAAATATTAATTTGAAATCCAACATTTAAAGTAGCTAAACTCTGAAGACACAGTGATGAAGCGTAACTATTGGAAGCTGAATAAAGTTCTGAACATTGGGGATTTTTTTTCCCACTTACACAGTTTGTTATATCACTGGGAATCCTACCTCCATGCTAATCAGAGGTAAGCTCTTAAATAGAGGAACTAAGCATGATTAAGCATATTTAAAAAGGATTTATACCCATTCTTAGAAAGACAACTAGAGGAAACACCATCTGAGGTCTAAACAATGATATCTGCTTGCCCTTTGATCTGAGTTTAAGAACACTTTGTACAACTCTTTGTTGAAATACCACTGAATTTCACATTTACTATTTTAAATCTCTTTAGGAGAAAATCTACTGCCTCTTTGAACCCCAGTCTCCAAACTACTTTTTCTGTGAGTAGCTTGCAGACATGGATTCATTTTCTGCTAACAAAAATCTTGATAAGTACAGGCAGCTTTAGTGAAAAATAGTACCACTGACTTGTGTTTGTGAGAAAAAGACAGTACAGTGTATCTGGTTACAAATACAAGTAAGGAATATTTCATTTTTCTTCTAATTTATGTTTCCCAAGAGTAATTTTGTCAGAAGATTGCCAGTATTTTTAGTACAAGTTTCTTATTACTTGCACTAATACATACTGATTCCCCTTTCTGACCATAATATGAGTCTTTTATTTCATTTTATCCTAGCATCTGGAGATCAATATCTCATTAATTAAAAATAAATAAATGAAGTCTGAAATGCAGACATTTCAAGAAACCTTTGTACTGGTCTCAGATGTAACACATATTACAAATTAATATACATATGGGTAGCTAATACAAAAGAGGTTTATTAATATAGCATTTTGATATACATCAAATACCATGATACCTCAATGTCCTAAATGTCTTCAGTTACTTACAAGTCTACCATATCCAAATGATAACCAGATTAGTAAAACATAAATTTTAAATAAGAGATATGTTTATATTTTCATGAATTCAATTTTTATTAAGCACCTTTTGTGTACTTGGAATTATGTTAGGGACTTATGTTACAACAGCAGATAAGCCTGGTTGCCTTTTGAGACAGATATCCTAGAGGAGTGACAAATACATGAGTAAGCAAATTTAAAAAGAAAAAATACAGTCCTTGTGATAAGTGCAACCAAGGAAATAAAAAGGGTGCTGTGATGGTAAAGAAGTAGGTGGGGGTGGCGGCAGTACTGATTTCTACAGGGTGGTTAGAAAAGGCTTCTCTAAGAAGGTGAATTTTAAGCTAAGACCTGAAGGATGTTTAGGGATACTTCTCCAAGGTCATCAAATTGGCAGGCTTGCTTATTAGGCTGCCAAGACATTTTTAGCATTAGAAAACAAGTAGAAAATGGCACTTGTGGCCCTAATTGCATGCAGGTTCATGAGTACACCAGCTTCCCTGGGCACTCTGCACACCAGCCAGTTAACACTTAGGAGGTTACACACCCCCAGCCTATTCACCCAGAGGGAGTTTAAAACAGTCAGCATAAACAACAGTGAGCTGGTCCAATGACCAGCATTTAGGATATGCAAGAGAAATTTATCCTGTTGATTCATACTTCCTGATAGCTACTCTGGTTGACAAGGCTCAAGGTTTTTAAATGTATTTCATGAGTAAATTATTCCTCGGTCCCAAGGAAAAATGTTGTTTACAACTATGTAACACTTTCCCTTTTACTTTCAGTTTATAACTTATCTAACTCAGGGGATATGAGTACTTAAAAACACCTTACTGTAATATGTATCTTTCTGCAGGTTCTTTAATAGATGAGTCATGTAATGCAACATGCCATTGACATGGATTAGCAAATCTGTGGAATTCTCCCAACATCCTTAGAGAATCCACATTGCTATGCAATTACTTTCTTCAAATGAATTGTCCTTCTGCTCAGAGCCCTTTTAGCCTCTCATTATGAAATCCCCCTTTCCTACTGCTAAATGGATTAAGATTAAATAGAATTGCTTGAATGGCAGGTGGCATGACTTTGTGACTTGAATCCTACTTATTTTTTCAGAAAAAAATTGGAAAGGGTTTTTTCCTCTAAGTACCCATGTTGAGTCCAGAACTGGACCTACAAACTAGTAGTTATAACTTGTAGTCAGAAAGCCCAGTGGTTTGATAGGAGGGGCTTGGGACAGAGTTCTCTACCCAGGAATCTTTCAGTTCCATATCAGCCTGTCCCAGGCCTGAAATTAACACTAGTACTGTTGAATTCTCTTGGAATTTTTCAGTGGTTTTTTTTGTAATTCTCTTGTAATTTTTAAGTGAGTTTTTTTTTTTTTTTTTTTTTGGATCTTTAACAATCTCTCATGAAAAATGAAAATATCCCTATGGAGATACTATGTTAAACCATCACTTTACCAGGATTAGTCCACAACCAGCTTCAAGCACTGTGACTCAGGAAAATGTGTTTACCTATAGACCAAGAAAAGTCAAAAAAGCAAGGAACGAGAATTTGGAGGTCACTAAACACAGAAAATGTCATCATACTTTACAAACTTGCCTCAAGCCAACTCTCACAATTTCAAGTAACATCTAAAGCAGTGGTTCCCAAACACTGGAATCGCCTGGGGATGCTGATACCTAGCTTCCACCCCACATATTCAGATTTAATTAATATGGGTACCACCTGGGCATCTGGATTTTAAAAGCCACCAGGTGATTTTAATGTGTACAATGTTTGGGAGCCACTAACAAGATTGCTCTTAATCTCTTACTGGGATGATTTAATGATTGCCTTCAGATGTGAAGATCTCCTGTGCCAGTGCTTCTTGACTATGGTAGCACATTAGAAAAACATAAGGCACTTAAAAAAAAAAAAATACCAGAGACAAACTCAAAGATTCTGACTTAACTGCTCTAGGGAGCAGCCCCAGCATCCCTTTGTTAAGTGTCCTCAGGTGCTGCTAATGGGTAGCCAAGGTGGAGAATCTCGATCCAAGCCCAGAAACTGTTTCCATGGAGACTATAACACGATTCTTTGAAAGAGCCAGAAGTGCTGTTCTTCCTCCACTTTGTCCAGGTTGGGACTATCCCCAGGAGGCAGTAAAACACTTGCCCAAAGCTGCCAGGAAACCTGGGGGTCGGAGGTGGTGGAGTGGTGAGGGAGAGGGCAAGAGGTGTGATCTACTAAGCCAGAAGCAGCAGAGATGTTAGAATAAGGAATAGTGC
The DNA here is from genome assembly GCF_000325575.1 of Pteropus alecto. Lineage (NCBI taxonomy): Eukaryota > Metazoa > Chordata > Mammalia > Chiroptera > Pteropodidae > Pteropus > Pteropus alecto. The sequence goes on from NW_006434369.1 coordinate 13,153,058, forward strand.
TGGTCCTCTGCATGTTCCCCCACCCCAAACTTCATTGACTGGCAGGAGAATTTACTTAGAATGCTTCCTGGAAGCAGCTCAACTTTGGATTTAGTTCCAAAAAATTGTGAGAGTTCTTGTCCAATCAGAACCCTTGGCATTACAAGTAGCAAGATTGGCAGGCCTTGAGCCTTCACTCCCTGTGAGATTCTATGTCATGAATTTCCCAGGAAGATTTCTGCTCCACTTGAATGCCAATCGTCCTCTTCCACATCCCCCCACTTCACCCCCACTCCTCCTTTATTCCCCCCAAACTCAGCGGAGTTAAGAATCATCCCATAGATATACTTGCAAAGAACTCGCTAAAATATTTTACATGAGAGTCATTCAAGTAAATAATGTCCTTAAATGACAGACAGAGGTCTTTGACGTGGCTTAGCGACGTGCGTGCTACTTTGGCAAGTGTCTGCTAACCCACTTTAGGGCCTGGGCTGAGCCACGCGTCCCATGGGAAAGAAAGTCCGTGGAGACTCACCCCACAGTGCCGCTGCATCCACTCCGGGCGTGCCTATTGCACCCCTATTTCTCCCCGCGGAGAACGCATCCCCAACATTCTTTTATGGACGCTAAACTGAGTCATTCTTTGAATGAAGAGTACACTAATCGGAGGCATTGATTCCGGAAAAAAAAGCCTTCCTTAACCGTTCTCATTTACAGATGAGAAAACTCCGGGGGGGTGGGGAGGAGGAGGCTATGTGACTCCGTCCGGGTTTGCCACAGAACATTTGTGGCGGAGCTCGATTTAGACGCCCTTGAATTTCCATTCTGTTGCCTGGCAACTGGTTCAGACCAGCTCAGCGCCCAACCTCGGCCCCTAACCCGCACCCTTTCTCTGCCCGTAAAGCTTGGGCAGCATTGATCAGAAGTTCAGCCTTTGGAGGCACTGGCGAAAGGCATGTGAGCAAGGGTACTGGATTGGTTATTCCAATTGGGTTCGGGGTCCAGCCCCAAACCGGTGCCAGCCCTGACTGGCCCCGACTGGCGCGCCTTCCGCGGTCCTTCAGGCACCTTCCTTTGTAACCTTCTCTTCCCCGCCCCCCTCCAATTCCGTGAATACCACTTAACACAATCACGTCAAGTTTCCAAAGTTCTCAGCTGCTGTCAGATTCCCTGAATGTCCCGGTGGGAAAACTGGCATTCAGAGCATTAAGGGTGCAGAAGAAAACAGGACGGGTAAAGAGTGCTGTGAAGCCTTCTCCTTCCCGGCTGGCTACACCCCGGCCGGACTTTTCTGCCACGGCCGAATTAACTTGGCCTGAGCTGGGCGCTCTTGGGGAAAGCGAGGAACGTGCTCGCGGCGCCCTCAAAGACGCGCCTGCGGGACGCCGCGCTTTGGGAGCCCCAGGCCTCGGCCAGTCCGCCGCCTCCTGCGGCCGCGGTGAGCAACACAACCCGCGACTAGGGGGGCCGCACGTGTTGCCCACCGCCGCGGCGCAGGTGGCGGGAAAGCAGCCCGCCTACCCTCGCGTTCCCGCCTAGACAACCCGGACCGGAGCGCCAAGGGCTCCTCCACCCTCTCACTTCGCACCTCCCCAGTCCCAGAAAAGTGGAAAAAGAGCAATGTCTTCGTTGTTACGCTACCCCAAATCCTTACCCAGGTTCACAAAGCTCATGACCATGTCTGCGTCGTTGAGGAAGGCGCTGTCCTGCGCGCTGGTCATTGGGGACGCGCCGCCGCCTCCAGGTCCAGGGGCCAAAAGGCTCTTACGGTTCAGGGGGTGCGCAGCTCCAGGGGGCGGCTGCCGGAGCTGGGACGCGCTGGCCCCTCCGCGGCGCCTGGGCTGCCGCCTCTCCTCGTCCGATGTCCGGTCCTCGTCGTCGTCGTTGGACAGGGCGTTGTACAGATCCAGCATGAAGAGCGGCGCGGACTTGAGCCGTCCGGGAGGGGGCTCCTCGCGAGCCTGCTGCTGCTGGAGCACAGGGAGCTGCGGCTGTTGGAGGCCGTGTAAGGGCCGGGGCCGGTGAGGAAGCCCCAGCACCGAGAGGATCTCCTTCTGCATCTCCCGCTTCTCGTGCGTCTTGAGTCTGCGGTAGAGGAAGCCCGAGGAGGAGGACGGCGGCTGCTGCTCCGCTTGGCCGCGGGTCCCGCCGTCCCCCAGCA
>NW_006434369.1:13155322-13170938 GCF_000325575.1 Pteropus alecto
GCCCCCCACCCCAGTCCCGGCATCCCCGCCCGGCCGGGCTGGCCCCGTGGGCCCCGCGAGGCGTGGAGCAGCGGAGCGAGGCCGGAGCGCCGCCGCTGTGGCCCTTGGCGTGAACAGCCCCCGCCACCTCTCGGCGGGCTCGCTTCCCCTTCCTGGACCTCAGTCCTTATCTCTCATGATCCACTGGGGCGCCCCTAATTGCCCAGGCTTCAAGGGAGGAGATGGGGCAGGTCAACAGGAGAACCAGTTGGGTAGGTGAAGGGGGAGCTCCACACTCCCGTGCAGGTCTCTAGAAGCGCAAGGTCCAGACCAGGTGAGTTCGAGTCGGGGCTGCTCTGTAGCCGGCACCCTTGCCCCTGGGCAGGTCACGGCGCGGTCGTTCTCCTGCCTCGCGGCCGGCGCACGTGCGCTGCCCCTCGCTCTCCCAGGCGCCTTAGTGGGACCAGGAAGGCTGGGGAGCAGGGCTGCTCACCAGCTGGGGCGTTATGCCAGGCAGCATCCCCGCGCACGCATCTCTCTGGCTCGCACTGCCGCTGCGAAGTTTACCCCGCCGTAGGGCCCAGGCTGTGGCGACAAAGAGTCCCGAGATGTCAATCTTCTTCTCGAGGTTTAACTCGCTTCTTGCTCACAAACTCCGCTCCCCTCCGCCCTCGGGCACTGCCGCTCCCCCTCAAATTATCCGCGCGCTGCTTGACTCTCCAAGCAGAGGCGGCAGGGATCTTCCTTTCCGTTCAGTGCTCTCCCGGCTGCCTTGCAAACCCGGCTCTCAGATGGATGTTAGGGAAGGGGACCGGTGCGCGGAGCAGTGGCCGCGGCGTCGGCGCCGGAATTCGCAGTCTCCCGCCTCCTGGCGCTGCGCTATCCGCAGCAGCCAACGTGGGCTTTCTGGTGCGCTTCTTGCTCAGGTACCGCACTCCAGCCCCCGGGACTCTCCGCCCTCCCGTCTAACGGACAGGCGGGCAGCCAATGGAGATGCCCATCTCTCCTGTATTTAAATAGGCCCGCCCCCTTCTTTCACCCTCCCTCTCCCGAGAGGCGTCGCCTGGGCGGCGCGTAGGTTTCAAGTACACAGAAAATTCTTGAAGGCATCCAAGGAGCCGTGAGGTAGAAAAGGAAAAGAAGCTATTACTAGTAAGAATGATCTGATCAACGCCCCTATATGAACCTTTCTCTTTTATGATCACACAAAACGCCTCGATGCTTTAACTGAATAAAAGCAAAATCAGCTGTTAAATCTCTTTCTTAGTTTCTTTTATTGATGTACTATAGTCGTTTAGCAGACATGTGGCTTTGAAAGGCAGCTGCCGCAAGTTGGGACACACCTTCCCAAGAAGCTGCTCACAAACTAGCCACCGAGACCGCCAACTGTAAGCCAGACCCTGCGTCCGAGGGTTCAGGGACCAAACATTTTGACGTATGTCTTCATTTGGGCTTTGGCTTGGCTTCTTAAGTTTACACCCAAGATAAAGAGGACATAATCAGATAATATAAGAGAAAAGCCGTATACAATAGATGCAAGATACATGATACAAGATATAAAAAAAAAATGAGGCGAAGTGGTAAAGCTAATCCTAGTAAGGGTAGGGGCTTGGCATGTTCCCATTCTGGACAGTAGTCAGGGTCCTGAAACTCGGATTCCTATAAACATTAGACAAGATCCAGCATGCAAAACATATGTTCCACTTTCATGGCAGGCATACTTCTCAATCAAAGACACTATCCCCTCTGTCAAGCAACAACACCACCATCTGCCTTTCAGGATGCAAATTTATTTGCCCTTACACTATCCACTATCCATGCACAGTAATCTATGGATCTGGGCAAAATAACTTAAAACGTTAGAATCTTTACGTGGTGAAAAGTGTGTGGATTCAAAAGCAAAAACTACTTTTGTTGAACCTGGCAGCCTTCGTTCACATAGTCCAAGGCATTTGAGAGCCAGAATACGGGATTCGTGGACTTATGAGATCATGAGGTTTCTGCTGATCTGAAGCTTGTAAGCATTTTTAACTTATTTCAAAGAATCTGTTTTGCATGGGTCAGGGTCTTTACCTCCCACCATTCCATCATCACCTGAATTGCTCTTTTGTGTTTTGGCCCAAACACAGTGGTCATTTAGGACAGTTTTTAATTCCACAAGTGTCCTATGGCCATTGATCTCAGGTGAGACGATTCCAGCAAAACTGGAGGCCAGTCTTTAACCATCTGCAGGGATTCTTTTCACCTGGAAAGAAAATACACCTCTACTTGGTCTGGGATGGCAAGACCCTTCGAATCCAAAAGTCTCCATCACATTTTTTTCTGTATCGAACTTGTTATGAGCACAAATTTATTGCAGTACATAAAATCACAGCAGTCAATCTGATTGGAAGATCTGAAATCTCGGCAAGTATATGTAGGCTTCCTGCCAAGGTCTTCCTTTCTCGAACCTAGTTACAACTTCTTCTTAAGAATTCTAGTGAGAGACAAGCAGAGTAAAAGCAGTTCCAACCTATAAGGGCAATAGGGAAAGCACTAGAAAACTCTAAGAATCAAGAGCATAGACAAGGGCATCTAGGTAAGGCTAGGCCATTTAAAATACAAAAGCAGATTGGGACACATCTATTGTATATGCACCTCTCATAAATGCATATATGAGCTAGTGGAGATACACACATCATCTTCCTCTTAGATACTTAAAGGAAGATGGACCTGTATGACATGGGTCTAAAATGGCACTTAACAATTTATTGTCAATTAAAAGTCTGAGCAGCAACCGTGATTCAGGTTTGCAGTGGGCTCCCCATTCCCACCAAAATAGCCTCTCAGTTCCTGTTGCACAGTGCTTGAAAAAGGAGGTGCTGAAGGTACCTCCAGATGATGAACACAAGAGCACACAACTCTCTGAAGAGCCAGAAAAAAATATGCAAAGTGAGTTATGACAATGATCACAAGGACAGTGACTTTCAACTGAGGGCTGCAGAAGAGGGTGTGCTCTTCTCATGTCCCCACCACTCCCAGCATGTGCACACGATTGTCAGAAAACACCCAGAAACATCCTTGGCTTCATTAAGGACAAAGGGGCTAAAGAGCTGTGGTTCTAAAATTTTAATAACCTCAAAATTGGGACCACTGATTTTCCAAGTCAGTTGGAACTCCAGGTGGATAAAGAACCCCTAACCACCACCTCACCCACTCCCCTCTTCTCTGACCTGGCATGCCCCAGAAGTCTTAGGGCAGAGTTAGACAAAGTCCAGAGGTGATTCAGGAGAGATGATGGGAAGGCTTTGGAGTCTGCTATAAGGCGTGAGCAGACTGGAGAAAAATCAGAGGTAACTTCGCCCCCTGCAGGACACCAAAATATTACTGCCCCTTTCTCTGTGATCTGGATAAGCTTCATTAAGTTCTCTGTCCCTGTCTCCAAAACATCTGGGTGGAAAGAGGAGGAATTCAGTCAAGAAGCCGGATATGGGAGCCAATCCATATCAAACATCTGGTTGCTGGGCTGACATTTCATGCAGATGGCCTTCAGTTTTCTGGAAATAAGTTGCCTGTCCCACTCTCGCCCCCTTAATGAAGAAGTAAGGAACCCTCACAATAAAGCACAGATTTATCCCCTACCTTTGGTGATACTGGGGACTAGATGAGAATCCTAGCTTTCTCAAGCTTTCATTAGTGCACAGGGTAATTCACACCACAAATTCTTTAAAGCAGCAGTTATCCTTGTTCCTTTTATATCATGAGAGTTTCTATTATACATATATAACATATGTGACCAAATAATTTCAATTTTTAAAAGATGCTGTTTATTAATTTGTATGTTAAATATTCTATACTCTATACTTTCCTTTGAATTATTAGCAATAAATTGCAATTGCAGTATTTTATTTTATACTAAAACATACCTTGGCCCCTTTAAACTGACTTTCCTAAAGATGTAAGTAGCTGCTTTTAGAATTATTTAACATAAAAATGTTATAAGCTATGCTGCTTTTGTGTTGAAAAACCTGAGGCCTGGTCTCCTCGAATCCTTGGGAAACCCCATTTAAAATTACTGCACTTTTATCTTTAATATTAATGTAAGGAGTTGAGTATTTCTTAATATTAATTTCTAAACATAATTTGCTCAAATTTTTAAAATATCAATTTGGAGTCCAGTGAAAGGGAAATATATTAAGTAAATGTTGGTAGAGTATGAGAAATGAAAACTTGAGAGTTAAACAAATATTGCTTCTGAAAGCTACACCTGTAAGGCAGCCTTCAAAATACTCATCTCATCCAAAAGCCTGTGGTAACATTTACATTCACTCACACTTTCCTTTCACTGTCAACTATTCAAAAATGCTGGGCATTCACACTTCAAAATATCATTCTAGCCATCATATTTTCCTACTCATGAAGGACATCTGGTGGCAAAGTGAAAAACTAATACATAAATCTGTTTCCAGAGATTTTTTCCACACTGTAACCCAAATGGCAAATCTATAATTTGTGTGTACTTCGGACTTTCTGCACAAGCTCAGATCTTTATCATTCTAAGATTTAAGCTGTCTACATAATACTAAGCAATGGAGTCTTTAGAAACATCCAGATGATTATCTTTTTAAAATTTTCATTGGATGATTGACAATTGCAGACTGTCTTAATTTTTCTTTCTTTTTTTACTGAGCGAAACGATGCTTAATACATTTCCATGACTAGCTCTGCTATCCCTGAAGAGTTTTATTCCAAGAAATCATTGGACACTTAGCTCCACTGGGTAGTGCCTGAGGCTTCACAGCCAGTGTTGTGCTCTGAGTATCACTCCATTCTATGGCTTCCTCTATACTCCATGCCCTGAATGTGTCTCTTGTGTGTCAACTAGGAGATTCCATGAAAATATGACATTATCATGTTGTCAATCTCTTAACTAGCAAAGCTGTAATCAGTTCGGGATGGCGGGGTAGGGAAAACCACACTGGGTCGGTAAAATCAGGTTAAAGAAAGTCAAGACCATCTTTTAAAGAGGAAGAAAAAGTCTGAGATGTTTAGCAAAGGGAAGGGAGACATCAGTACTAGCTACCCAGTATGCATTCATTCATTCATTCAACAAATATTTGAATGACTACTATGTACCAGGCAGTGTTCTAGGCTTTGAGATACTGAAGAGTCAGAGATCCCTGCCCTCATAGAGTCCAGGAGGAGATTGACAATAAATGAAATAACTAGGAAAACATATTGTGGTAGGCAGGATATTGTCCCCCTGGATTTTTGCTCCACATGTTACACTTGTGAATATGTTACATTACATTGCAAAAGGGACTTTGTAGATGAGTTTGCTAAACAGGCGACCTTAAAATAAGATTATCCTAGACTATCCAAGTGGGCTGAACGTAAACACAGGGTTCCTTAAAAGAAGAAGAGGAAGGAAAATGAAATGTGAGGGATTCGACCTGCATTGCCTGGCTTTGAAGTTACAGGGACCACAAGCCAGACAATGCAGGTGTTCTCTAGACCAACAGCCAGAAAGAACACATAACCAGTTGTAATCCTGAATTTTTTCAACAACCTGAGTGAGCCTGAAAGTGGATTCTCACTAAGAGACTGCAGATAAGAGACTCCTGGGCAGCTGACACCTTGATTTCAGCCTGGGGAGACCCAGAGCAGAGAAAGCAGCCAAGCCTATTGGGAGGCATAGAACTGTAAGATAATGATTGTGTTGTTTAAGCCACAAAATGTGTGGTATTTTGTTTTACAACAACAGGAAACTAATATATAGAGAGATAAGTGCTGCGGAGAAAAATCAAACAAGGAGAGGGGGTAGGGACTGTGTGGATGGTTGCATTAGGCCTCACAGAGAAAGAAACACTTGAATGCAGACCTGAAAGACTAAGAGAACCAGCCATGAGGATATCTGGGAAAGAGCTTTCTAAGCAACGGAAAACAGTGCAAAGGCTCTGAGGAAGAGCCATGCCTGGCGAGTTAGAGGAAGAGCAAAGCTTGTGAGACTACAGCAGAGGGAAATGAGAAAGGCTAATAGCAGGAAATTGTATCAGAATGTCAAAGATGGTGGGAATTGGGGGCCAAGGTAGTGTAGGGCCCTGGGCGTCCTTGTAAGGGCTTCAGCTTTTAAAAAGCATAACATGCACAACAGCATGGATAAAATTCACAAATATAATGTGGAAAAGACCCAAACAAGAAAAAACACAAACTGTGACTCCATTTATATAAAATTCCAAATCAGACCAATCTAGAAGGTTGGTGGTTACTTTTATAGAGGAGTAGGAGTCAGAATTGAATGAAACCAAGGAGTTCCCCAAGACTTAGTCTATTTTATTACCTGGGGGGTGATTATACAGGAGGTCAATTTTAATAACTCATTGAGTGTTACACATATGATTTCTGCGTGTATATTATATTGCAATAAAAAATTTGATCGACTAAAAAACAACTAAGGACAACCAACAACCACAACAAAAATCGTGAGTGAGATAGGAAGATCATTGGATGGTTTTGAGCAGAGTGATATGAGATGACTTAAATTTTAAAAGAAATCTCTCAGGCCGCTGTATTGAGAACAGACTATAGAGATGCCAAGGCAGAATCAGGGCGACCAGTTAAGAAACCCTTGTTAATGTTTAGGCAAGAAATGATGATGGCTCATAGAGGACCTCAGATGGAAGCAATGGAGAAAGAAAAGTAGTTGGATTCTAGACACGTTTTGAAGGCAGACCACAATGCCAAGGAAATGTACTAATTGCAAATAAAAACAAGTCATGCCAACAACTTCTCTGCCCTATAGGGCCAGCAAAGCATGATTTCCCCCATTGCACAAGGCCTGGGCTAGTAGTGTGCACTTTCTATGGAGGGAGGAAAACAGTGTTCATGGCCTAGTGATTATAGGTTAATATGCTGACAAGGGGTAGCCTGAGGGGCTTTAGCCAACCCATAATATCCACCAGCACCCACACTACAAAAGCCACTCAAAATCAACTGAGTGCTTGCTACCCAAGAACAACTTTAAGGCTAGTCCCCTGATAGCCTTCCAACAAGTCCTACATATTCCTATGTAATAATACAATAGCTCTACCTCTGAACATAAAATCTCTTCTGAGATATAAAGTTTGGCCATTAAGAATTAACTTTAAAATAACTCCTAAAATTTGGTATCCTAGATGGACTACTGGAGCAGAAAAAAGGACAATTAGGCAAAAGCTAATGGAATCTGAATGAAGTATGGAGTTTAATTAATAATAATGCATTAATATTTGTTCATTAGTTGTGAAAAGTGTACCATAAGATGCTGACAATTGGAGACACTGGGTATGGGATATGCAGGAACTTTCTGTATTGTCTTTACAACTTTTCTGTAAATTTTAGGTTGTGCTGAAATAAAAGTTTTATTTTAAAAAAAAAATTCCTATAGCTTTAATCTTAGAATGTAAGAATGAAAACTTGGCTATCTCTACTGTAGAAAGTAATATTTTTATCCCAGTTATATTTATAATAGCTAATGGTTCTGTACACTTTTTTCAGTCTATTTTCTCTGTTTTTAAGATTGAGTGAATTCTACTAAGGTGTCCTGAAGTTCACTGATTCTATCCTTCGTCATCTCCACTCTGCTAGAGCCCATCCAGAGAGATTTTTATTTCTGTAATTGTATTCTTTCCATTCTAAAACTTCCATTTGATTCTTTTTTAAAATATAACCTGTGTTTCTTTGCTGAGATTTTCTACTTCTTCATTTGTTTCCAGAGAGTTTATAATTGACTGTCTAAGCATATTTATGACAGCTGCTTTTAAATCCTTGATGATTTGGATAATGTGGGGAAAATTCAATATCTGATTGATCTCGGTATTGTCTCAGTTTAAGTTGAGATTTTCTTAATTTTTGATATGACAGGTGATTTTTTTCTTCTTTTTTGTACCCTGGACATATTGTCTATTATATTAGGAGCCTCTGGGTCCTATTTAAATCTTTTATTTTCTCAGGTGGTCGCCCTGCTTAGGTTTAGCATGCAGGTCCTGGTCTACTTTTGTGGGCCATGATTCCAATGGCAAGTTAATTTTTGGAAGCTTTGTGGTGTTATTTTGGTCTGCATGGCTTACCTGGTGCTGTTGGGGTACCTTCATCCCTGCTGGTGCTAACTGAAGGGACAGAAGAGTCTTCCCCAGTCCAGGCCACCAGTGTCTTTGGACGAGTCGGGAAGGCCTTCAGGGATGAGGAGGCTTTCTTGGAGCCAACTTTTAAATGCCCACATGTTGATTATCTACAGTAAAATGTTAGTTCTAGAATGCTTTTCTCTAATAATTGCATAATGAGCGTGGTTACTCTTCCCTGTTGATGAGGACATATTGATCTTTTCTTTCACTTGAATAAGCCAAATCTACTCCAAGAAGATTCATGTGGTATATTTCATAAATAAGTAGAAACTTCTATTTGGGCTTTTATATGGCATTAAGTTCCACATAGAGACTAGTGAATTTACTCTATGAACAAGAGAAATGGAGTGACTAGAACAGGCAACGAATTACTAGCTTGTAAGCCACTCTCCAGATATCCAGTCTGATTTGTGCAGGTGAAAATCTACTATCCCTCATTTTGCCTCGCCGGAAATCTTGACTGTGAGCCCTGTTGTACCCCAGCACATAACACTGTGCCCGGCACATAGTAAGGTACTAAATAAACATTTGTTTAATGATAGAATTTTATTGCTTAAGGCCTTGGATGGGGAAAGAGAACACATAGAACACCTTCCTGATCACATACTTTCTCTACCATGAGGAGACTCCAAAGCATAGAAAATATATGCATTTATAATAGTCAAACTAAATTATAGCCAATGATAATAAATATTAAATTATTCACTAAATATAACCATAATGTCAGGACTTTAAAACCATATTATTCTCTTCCTATACACACATTAACATGGGATAACAGAAACTAATTTTAGCAGTCACCCCAACTACTTAAATGTATATAAATCACGTTCCTAAAAATGAGACTTTCATAAAGAAATAAAACTAAAATTTGCCAATACACCTCAGAGTAAAATGTTATTTAAGGATTAGTAAAACATTTATTTTCCTAGCATGTGAATAGGACACTTGTTCTCATAATTTTCCTTCACGTCCTTCACCAGAACTGAATCTTCTGGCATCTGGAACAGATTCTTTCAAATGCATGCATACACCTGTTTCAAATTCAGACTCCCCAGAATCAGTAAAAGAAAACTCTTCCAGACAACATCAGTAAAATGGGGTTTCTGTCAACCATGCACTTTGCTAAGGAAAGAAAGGAATCTGTCTCTGTCATTAGAAGTGAGCCAAAGGGAAATAAAAATGCTACTTATATTAAATTAATAAAATGTTATTATCACTTACGAGTTTAGGAAAGCATGTTTTCATGTTAAGTATCTTACCAGAATTACCTTTGCTTTTTGTCATTTTCTCTTACCTTTTGTCAGAGGAACTCAAGAAACGTTCTTTTAAATATTGCTGTGTTCCAGTTATACGAGATGAATGAGTTCCGGAGATCTACTGTACAATAAAGTGCCTACGAGTCAACAGTTCTATATTGTGCACTTAAAAATGTGCTAAGAGGGTAGAGCTCATGTTAAGTGTCCTTAGCAAAAAGGGGATGACATAAGGAAACTTTTGGAGGCAATGGATATGTCTCTTACCTTAATTGGTGATGGTTCCATGAGTGAATACATATATCCAAACTCACTGAATTGTATGCATTAAATATGTGCAGCTTTTTGCATATCAATTATACTTCAATAAAGCTGATATGTTTTAAAAGACTGCTATGTTCTTTCCTTTCTTACTAAGTTTGTTTCACTCAGCAAAATCTCAGGGCCTCACAAGGGGCACTTCCCAGAGGAGCTCAGACTTGTCAATTCTGCAGGTTCCAGGAGAGCAGCTGGCAGAGCGGTCAAGAGCCTGAGTTTTGTCCTTGAGCCCAAAACAGAGCTTCCTTCTTCTCGACCATCAGCAGGAGTAGGTTGTTGTCAAGGATCCTTGCACATCATTTGGCAAACACATGTCAAGCACCTGCTGGGTATACAGCCATGCACTGTAAAGAGGGCTCTGGGTTTTAGTGACACAAAGACAGGTCCCCACCTTCAAAGAGCTCATGGTCTGTGTGGAGATGGCTGTGCAAAGAACTTTCAACACATCATGGCAAGTGCTACCGTGAAGGTATGTAAAATTTATAAGTAATACAAAGGAGAAGGAATCTTTGGCTTGGCCTGAAGGAATCTGGAAGGGCTGAGAAAGTTATTAAGGAGGTAGTTTTCCAGGCAAGATTTGGAGCATGGCTGTGAGATCGTTCATTTGTTCAAATATTTACTAAGTAATTACGAAATGCTTGGTGTTGGGTATACCAGAGTGAACAAAGCAGATATGGGCTTGGTCCTTATGGGGCTTAGAGTCTAATGAAATAGATAACAAATAAATGAATAAATCTATAATTACTAGTTTTGATACATGCATGTGTCAACAATGGAGAAAAAGTGAGGGTAAGCATTTTAGGCCGAAGGAACAGCATGCACAGAGGCCTGGAAATAAAGAACTCAATGTGCTTAAGAAATGATGAAAGCCAGTGCAGCTGACCCATTGTAAGTACAGGGTGAATGCAATGATCTAAAGTTGAAAAAATAAGCAAGAGACATATTTTACAGAGAATAGATAAAAGAGAAGTCGACAAAAGAGACTGAAAAGTTGTGCCTAGATTGGAAAAAACACATCACTATGAAAGTGCAGGGTCATGGAAATCAAGAAAGAGGGAATGATCAACTGCATTGAATGTAGTCAAGGACAGAAAAGTTCTCCTTGGATGTAGCAACTTGGAAATCATTGGTGACTTTGACAAAAATAATTTCAGCAAAGTGATAGAGGCAGAAGTATGACTCATTAGGGCCAATGAGTGAATGGGAATTGAGGCGTGGTGAAACTATTAAAAGCAACTTGTTCAAAAATTCTATTGTAAAGGGGAACAGAGCAATGAAATAATAGCTTGAGGCGGACAAGAAGCCTAGAAACATTTTTATTTGCAAAAAAGGAAGGTAGGACAGAGAGCCATTCATCAGTGATAACAAGAGGAAAGAAGGAGAAGATGTCTGGAGATCAAGAAGGTGTGAAACTTAGTTGCACAAAGATAAAAGACAACCTATCATCTATTTTCTTAAAGAATAGGCTGCCAGGTCATTGGATGCAAATGGAAGTTATAAAGGGCAGGTTGTAGAGAGTAGCCTGGGGTATAAGGAAAGATGATTTGGTACGAAGCCACTAAGATGGCCACCAGTGATATTCAGCTCCTGCTATTCATGAACTTGTCTAATCTCCTCTCCTTGAGTGTGACTGGACTTACTAACTAACCTCTAATGATTAGAAAATGACAGAAGTGATTATGAAATTTCATAACCTTCTGAGATTAGGTTATGGCAAGAATGTTACTTCCCTCTTAGACATACTCACTCACTTGTTATTAAGGAAGCTAGCTACCATGTTGTGAGCTGCCCTGTGGAGAAGCACACCTGCCAAGGAATGGAGGGAAGCCTCAGACCAACAGCCAGCATGGAACTGAGGCCCTCAGTCCAACAGCCCAGGAGGATCTGAATCTTGCCAACAAATGCATGAACGAGGCTGGAAGGGGTCCTCCTTCAGCTGAGCCTTCAGACAAAACTACAGCTCAAGCTGACAGTTTGACTACAAAGTTATGAGAGACCTTGAGTCTGAGATTCCAAGGTCCTGACCCATAGAAACTGTGAGATGATAAATGTTTGTTGTTTTAAGCTGCTAAATTTTGGGGGTGACTTGTTACACAGCACCAGAAATCTGATACAGAGAAAAAAGCAAGAAACAGAATCTTAAACAGTAAGAAATAAAGTTAACTAGAGAACTATCGTTAGGATTGACTTTGTTAAATAACCAGTTTATTAAGAAGTCTCACTTCAGTGGGGTCGAAATGTGAAACATTTTATATTTTTCTCTAATCTAATGCATTCATCTGTACTTTCTCAAATCCCCATTTCCCATTCCTAAACACAGCTGGGGAAGATTTCATAATTCACCACTCACTTTCAATTTAAAAGACCATACAGTTTAACACTCCAACATCTTTATGAAAATATCTGATTTTGAAACTGCACCCCTAATCCATTGTTGGGCCCAAAGCTTGAATAGCCAGTGCTCTAAACCTTTCAATAACATTTAACAGAGAATATCCCACAGAACACTATCTAGCTCCTTGGCATATTCTTAAGAATTCTGCCAAAACAAAATAAGCATATGCTCTCTTATTTTCTCTAGAATTCATTTAAAGTATAACTATAAGAAAACTACGTAATACTATAAAGTTGTATATTTCTTCATTCTTGATAATCTGCCTTTAAAAAATGGTGTGTCCAAGCAGAAAATGCTGGGAATTGTTGGGTGTGATTCCTTCATACATGGCTTCAATCTGCTTACTGATGGATATGAACGTTTCTTAGTTAATTATTGCCTTGATGTGCATATTGACTCGATGATCATTGATTTATGTTGGATATTTTGTTTAAAATTTCCATTTATTTTATATTTTCTTTGTCTTATCTTTTAATATCTCTAATGTTTAAATGGATATGAATACATTTGGAATGATTTCTTGGAGGAATTAATTCATCAATAAGACAATATTTCACTACATTAGTCCAAGTCTGCAAAATATTTCATATGCCTTCTCTAGCATTGTGTCAATTTTATAATTTAAATGTGTTCAGTATTTAAGAAAGCCTGGGATAGGTTAAACTATAGAAACTCTCAAGCACCGGAATCACTGTTTTTATTTCCAAATATATTTTCCTGACTAGTAAAACTGCGTTGTGTGTGTGTGTGTGTGTGTGTACAAAATTTAAAGCCGTTCTCCACCAAGACCCTCCTATGCCAGCACTTTGAATTGGATAGAAGAGTGTGGTCTTGTTCTGAGATACCTCTTCCACCTCTCTCTCTCTCCTCCAGGAATGGAGACTGGGAGAAACAAACTGGAAAGCAGAGGCTATCCTAAGCAACTGTGGTGGTGAAGGGAGCATCTTTGATACACTCTGATTCATCTGATGCTGATGCCCTTTGCTGAAATGTTATCTTCTACATAACCCATGTGTGGTTTTGGGTGCTGGTGTTCAGGTTCACTCCTGCCTTCCTTATCACTGACAATCCCTTCAGAAAGGGGCACCATGTGTGTCTTTGGCGCCGACAGTGGTCCATGCCCTCAATCATCTCCCCAAATTGGGCATTCCCTTGCTGGCGCAGATGCCTCCTAGGAAGCCCCCTTTCTTGCTTCTAATCTAATGTCTGTGTTCTTTTATATTGAGCCACAAAAGACATCAGCGTTCTTTCTGTGTCCCCTGAAAGCCAAAGAGAAATGCAATGAGGCCCATCAACATCCATCTTCTTTATCCAAAGCATATTAGACCACAGTCCTGACTCACTCTGCTGGCTAGGGTTAGAAAGCCAGGCAGAGGAGGCACTTATTTTTATGGATATGTATTCTGCTAAACTCCAGGGGACACATGTCAAGCTCTTTCACAAACCCCTTCACCATACTCTTGTCTGCTCCTAGGGCAGCATCAGAGTGAAAAAAACAGATTTCCAGTTTCATGAACATCAATCCAAGGAGTGAGACACCATCATTCTCTTCTTGTGATTCACTCATCTCTATAAGTGATTTTCTTGATGCTCCACACATATCCCTTGCTTGGTGGGAAAGCCCCCTGTCTCCATGGTGAGGAAGTGAAAAAGCCATGCATTCTCCGATCTGGCTTGTGACTCCTGATTCCACTGATTCCCCTTCTCTGCCCTCCTTGAGAACCTTGGGGAAAGATAGAAGTCATAGCTGAAGGTTGTAGAAAAGCTTTTACAGACTCTAATAATCATCGCTGGAGTGTCTGGCCCTAAATGTGGGCAGCTGCCAATACTCTCTGCTTCTCTGTTCCTCCATTTGGACACCTAGTTTCTGAGCCAGGAAAATAGTAAATGTCTCACTTTGTGTGGCAAACAATCTCTGGATGATATCTAGAGAAAGAGAACAGCATATGCAAAGGCCAAGAGATATAAAATACCACAGTTACTGATAAGTAAATCTATATGCTTGATTTGCAAGGGCTCTGAGACCTGAGTCAAAAGCTGAGGTTAAAGACACAAACAGAGACCCAACTGTGAAGAGACTTATATGCCCTTTTAAAGAGTGAAAATCATATATTATAGGTGATACACAATCATTGAATAATTTTTTGCGAAAGAGTGACAAGACTCCATTTGCATATTAGAAAGATGGCTCTGCTGGCAGTGTGGCAGGAAGATTATGGAAATGCATCCAGAAACAGAAAGAATGGAAAGAAGGATGTTATCATGTCTCAGATGAAAGGAGAAAAGGGCTTGAACTAGAGCAACGGCAGCTGTGATATGGGAAGCGAACAGAGGTGAAAGTTATTTAGGATATAACCAGATAGGTCTTTGTGATTAATTAGATGTACAGGAAGAGGGAGGAGACATTTTCAATGATCCATTGGTTTCTGACTTGAGGAACCTGGTAGATAGCAATGATATTTACAAAGACAGAGAGTTCAGCAGAAGATGATGAGTTCCACTTTGGACATATTGAGTTTGAGGCCCTTATAGGCTATCCACATGAAACCACCTACTTGAATGTACAGGAATATCCCTCAGTATCAACCTGGCTGGAGATCTTGATTTAGAATTTGGAGCCACAATGTGAACAGTGATAAGAGGACTGAGGGAAACTAGGAGAGAAAAGTCCCACAGAATTCACTAAGGAGGAGATTATGTAGTGAAAGTGCTATAGGGGAGGTCAGTAAGATGGCATTTGAAGAGGTTCTACTAAACGTAACCAACAGAATGTCATCTGAGATTTTGAGGAATGAATTGCAGAGGGGTGGAAGTCAGTGTATAAGGTGGCTGAAGAACTAATGAAAAGTCAAGATGTGGAAAGAGCAGAAAGAGAAGAAGGTCTACTGTGAGGAAAAGAAGAGAGAGGCAGTAAAGCTGGAGAGGAATGCAGGGTCAAGGAAGGGTGGTGTGTAGGTGCACGAGGGCATGCTGGTGGTTCTGCCTTAATTCAGAGAAGGTATAGGAGAGTCACTTTGAGGGCTAACTGCCATTTTGCATGCTGAGATGACCTAGAATTCTAGAGAAGCAGACTTCTAGAGATGCAAAGTAATGATGGGACTTACTAGACTTTATTTACCAGCCTCATGAAGTATGTAATACTAGAGTAGAATTTAGTAGGCAGAAACTAAATTTTCAACTTCTAAATTTCCATTCTTTGTCTAAATCTCTGCTTATACTCCCAACAGAAGAAATATAGAAGCCAGGAATGTTATGTCAGTGCCTCTGAAGAGCTGTGAATTCAATCAGTTGCTCTTACAGCATTATATTCTCATCTAGCATTTGGATAAAAACCATAATCATCTTTAAAAGTATACCTAACTATAAGTTATTAATAATATGAATTAGCCAATAACTCTTCCAATATTCTCCCAAACCTAGATGAGCCTCAAACACTGCTGTGAAAAAAAAAAAAAATACCCAGTATGAGAAGATCATACCAGTTTCCCAAGGACACTGCATCATTAGCTTTCTCTCCTTCTCCACAT
>NW_006434369.1:13171043-13189116 GCF_000325575.1 Pteropus alecto
CCACTTTGTCCTTCACTATGACCCTGCTTCATGCCTCATAATGGGAATGGGGAGACCTATAGGAAAGAAATGTCTTCATCTTCCCACACCAAATCTATAAACCGATCTTCTCCTCCTTCCCTTCTTGTCACAACAAAGGGGGTATCTCCTAAAATAGTACAAAATGTTCCACATGCACTCTGGTCACCTGCCCTTATGACTTCCCAGGGACTTTGCTCCTTTGGTTAGCCAACAGTGTGTGTAGGTCTGACATTCTCATATGCACACTGTCATCACCACCATCTCCCCCTTGATGATAGGAACCTTTCCTTATTGTCCCCAAATGCTTTCCACTTTCAAGACCTTCCCTTCAATCTCCGCCCAACACACACCAACTCTAGCTTCCTCCTCATCTTGCCTCTTCCCTTGACAGCTAGCTTCCTATGAAGTACGGTCTACATATGCACCTCCACTTCAACCCACCCTAATCTGGCTTCCAACACTACTGACCTTCATGTTGTCAAATCCAAGAGCTACTTTAGAAACTTTTCATATCAATCAATTTTACCTCTACATTGTTCTTAAAATACTTTTATCTCTTGGCTTTTATGAAACCTTCCTTCCCTGGCTTTGTCCTACCTCCCCTCCAATCCATTCTCCTTGCAGCAGCCTTAATGATCTTAAATGTAAGCTCTATCTCTGCTCAAATCTTCCAGTGGCCTCTAAAATTCCTGCCAACCTCTCCAGCCTCAAAATCATGTCCCTCTCTTCAATGCTCACTGCCCTCCTGTCACACCTGGTCTCCTTCCATTTCCAGTCCTCAGGGACTTGGCAGACTTTGTTCCCTTGATCTGGAATACTCTTCTCACCCCAACTCCGACATTTTACCTAGCTCAATCCAACTTCCTCAAAGAAGTCTTCCTAATCTAGATTTAGCTTCCCTGTAATAATCTCTCTAGATTTTCTTTGTAATATTTATCTTAATTTTAACCATTTATCTATTTGTGCATGAATGTTTGTGTGTCTTGTTGACATAATTCTATCACCTCTGAGAAGACAGGGCCCATGTGGATTTTCCTCCCAGAAACCAGCATCGTTGTGGCTCCCATAAGGTACTCAACAAATATCTGTTAAATAAAATGAACTATTATTATTTTGACATAGCTTTGTCCAATTTGAAAATAATAATATTCTCATTCTATCAATTATAGCATATCATTTTTTAAAAAAAGTTTTTAAAAAATTCCTCCCTTTCTGTTGTAATGGAAAAGATGTAGTCCAGCTGAGGACACAGGGACACAACCCTGGCTCTGCCCTCTGAGTCACAGTTTTCTCATTTTTAAAATAGGAGTAACAATCATACCTAACTCATACTAGTAGAATTGTAAGGATTGAATAAGGGAAAAACTAGAAAAAGTGCTTTATAAATCGTAAAGTGCTAAATAAACATTAATATGATGCTGCTGCCAGTTTTAATTCTTTAGAGAAGGCTTATTTCCTTATTAGTTTTCCTTACAAAGAAATAGGCCAATTAATTATTTACGTATTGCAAAACTATGTAGCTGTCACCTGGTTCTAGTTCACATCTATTTTTTTAATTTGCCTCGATATACATACCACACATTCTGTTGAGGAGAAATCATGGAAAGTCTCTATTTTAAAAAAGGAGCATTTTTTGATGCATTAATTGGATTAGGAAATTGAGATCAACATGTTGGAATGTGTATTCACCTACAATTTAGCTTAGTTGATAAAAGCAAGAAACAGGGCCATGTGAACAAAGATCTTAAACAAAACAATGCCCTTTTAATGGCTAACCTAAAAAAGATACCGAGCTCCAAAGTACAGGATGTTTAGGAAATTGGTAGGGCCTATGTCCCTGAAGAAGTCTTGAAATCGTATACTTCTTAAATTCTAAAAGATGGTTACATAAATACACATTAGACTTTCTTGGAGAAGAGCTTATATATCAAACTAGTAAAAACTCTATGTGAGTGAACTTTTTAATTCATCCACTAACAAGCCCATAAAGAAGTTATCCTTTTACCCGTGATTCCTGCTTCTTTTCCTTTAAGTGCCTTGCAATATATTCTTGCTTCAACCAAAGAAGGGGGAACCTAGAAGTCACCTGTGATTTCTTTCTAGTCCATGTCAACTTTAAAGAGCATCAACTCTTTCTTCTAAAATTACATTCTATACACATTAATATGTCTAATATATTCTTTCTAAAAAGGGTATTTATTTAGATGTTACTTTTCAGAACTAATTTACCAATTTAGAAAGATTATCCTTAAACACTGTATATTTAGATAATTATGCTAAAAGTGCTTTCATAAAGCTGACAAAGTAATTCAATAGACAAGCATAATGGTTTATTTTAGCTGAAATTTTTTTCAGTTTTACAAGACCATGAATATATAAGTCCTATCAACATCTGCATGTATCATCCTGATGTCTAAAACATGCTTTCTTTGTAACTGCTAAATATGTGATAAAACTGTCAAATCTATGGAGGCAGTTGCATAAATTTTGGAACCAAAATCAAGGTTCTATTTATTCTGTGACAGTAAAAGAGTTGTAAATTTTACATTAGGGATAGTAAAACCCTCACCCAACTTCTGGGTTTTTTTTAAACTCATGCTATGAGGAATTCTTCTAAGTGCTTAGCATTTATTAACTTGTTCTGTTCATAAGATGAAATGCTATACATATTTTTAAAGTTTTTATTAAAGTATAATATACATTCAGAAAAGTTCATATGTTGTAATGCACAGTTTGATGAGCTTTTACAAACTGAATGAGCATATATAACCAACACCCAGGTCCAGAAACAACCAGTCCTTGAGACCCCCTTCCAGCAACAACAGTCCCAAAGATAACCACGATCTTGCCTTCTAACAGTCTAAGTAGTTTTGCCTGTTTTTGACTTCATATAAATGAAATCACGCCATATGCTGATTTGTTTCTGGTTTATTTTGCTTAACACTGGGTTTTACACACCTTACTAATGTGTCTACAGTCAAAAGCTAATCTCCACAGCATTGCAATTCTAATTCACTCATTCAACAAATATTTGTTGAGCTCTGAAATGTGTGCCAGGAACAAATGAATCTTCACTTCTATAGGTAACATTTCAGTGTTCATTTGTTTATAGAAAGTTGTAAATAAAACTTTAGTTTACCAGCTTACCTTTCAAAGTTCATTGCTTTGCCAAACTGAAATTCAACAACTTAAAAAATAATCTAAAAATCATTATACACATAAGGGCAACACTTTATTTTTCTTTCAAAAGTCACAACTTCCATTTATATTAACATTCTCATGACCTGTGCCATCTAAATAATTTGTTTTAAAATTTATGAATTCAAAATCTTTGGAGCAATCAGTTCTTTGGACAAGTTTGTTCTCTAAAATAGGTGATGTGGTTCAAGGACATATTGAACCTGGCTATAAACAGTAATTTTGCCACATATTAGCTGCATAGCTTTAGATCCTGAACCTCTCTGTGCTAGTTTCTACATCTATAAATAAAGTGGTAAACCTACATGATTTCTGCAGTCTCTCCTAGTTCAAAAATTCTATCAATCTGTTAAAAATAAGAACTATTTTCTAAATCACTTTAATTTTTCTAGTTTTCAAGTATATGTAAAAACTTGTTAAAAACAAGAGAATCGGGCCAAAGAAAGCAGAAGTTCCATCACTTTAAATTAAAGAGGAGTGGCTCCTACTATTGGTCTAGTACTGAACCAGTCCCAGAACATTCTAAGATGAGATGCTTGCTCAGTAGAGAGTCTCCTGTTTTCCCTGCACAGTAAATGTCTGAAGACATGAAGTGCCAGAAGGGCTTACATACTTGCCTTATAGAGGTGGCTCCCAACCACATCCAAAGGGCATTATAGTCGTATGATTTCTTTTAGGCTAACACACTTGCCATTGGAAAGAAAGCTCTAAAATTGTGCTTCCACATTTTAAAGCTACGTTTAAGAAGCCAAATGAAGACCTGAGTTTTCTCTGAGTGGAGGCATTTTCTATGAACAGTATTTTCTAACTGGCAAGCATAGGCCATGAGCTCAACTATATGACACAAAATCTGGATCTATTTTCTTAAAGAGAAAATCAATGGGATATGTTGCCGTTTTCTTTGGTTATATAGAACATTTGATTAATGATCTGCTCTAGCGCGCAACGACCAAAAAAAAAAAAAAATAACATCTTAACACTTTAGTCCTTAGAATTCTTAAGTCTAACCACAAATCTTTAAAAACAGAACTTAATAGATAAATGACAAGTTTCATCATTTCTTCTGCGTCCTTTTCTATATACCTTCAAATGAGAGAACTGGAGTGTTCTCCAAGTTTAAGTAATAACTAATAAAATGAAATCCAAAGTTTAAAGGATGTTGATAAATTTACTATTATATTGCCTACTGAAATTCATGCTTATTTTCTAGTTGGTGACCTGTGAGCTCACAGCTTTATTTAATTCATATAGATTGAGTAAAAAACAAAAACAAAAACAGAACCAATTGATATAGGCTTTCTGTCACTTTCAAATAGGCAACCACAAATGTTTAAATCAAACTCCAATCCTATTTTTGGTTTATTTTAAGGAGAAATATGTCAACACAGATTTTTTTTTACCTCTAAAAAGTAAGTCACTACTTACGTAAAACAAACACCTCAAAAAGGAAAGCTTCATCATCCTTAGCCTGAAGTGGGATTTGGGGAAGTGTGCTGACGCTACTCAGGATTTCATCTGCCAAACAACAACTGAGCTCATCTGTATGGAGTTGGTAAATTTGAAAAGGTAAACTACAAAAAATGTTGTGTAATGACACCATAAGAAAAAAAAAGTCATTTCTGAGTTTGCTGTTCTTTAAACTCTTTGAATTCTTGCTTCAGTGGCTCTGTTGAGTCACAGCTGTGATCCATGTTGGCATGAACCAAAAATAACATGGCTAGCTGCAAAGGTTACAGGGTTTGGGCCAGCTTTTTATGGCCACACAGCAGTACCTTTCTGTTGAGTGGAAATGTAACATTTAGCTTATAAGGGAAATCTTTCTCAAGCAGGTTCTTATTCAAAGTTGTCTTAGGTCTGCCCTAAGTGTTGTTTCTGCTGTGCTGAAAGCTAGAGTGAGCAGACTAAGGTATAAAATATTCAGAATTAAAAGGACACACTTATATTCAAGGGGCTTCCTCTGAACATCCTATGCTAAACAAGACCACTAATGGAGAAAATGAAGCATATTACTTAAGCAATATAAAATCAGTTCTACATCTGACTTTGATTAGAAAACATAAACCCTTTTCAGAATCTTTTCCCCTTCTTCCCTCTCCTCCCCTCAAAATGGCACTACAGACCGCTTCATTTTTTCCAATCATACAGTGATATTTGGAAAGTTCCATTTGCTTCCATTAAGAAAAATACAGAGAAGGAAAAAATACATAATAGCCATCTATCATTTTGTATGTGAGGCTTACTTATGGGATTCTAAAAATAATAATAATAATAACCCAACTGTGTGTTATATGAATAATTTAAGTAGCATGGTGATAAGCCAATTTTACTTTAAAGAAATGACTTGTATATTTAAGAAATGTTTTATTTTGTTTTCTAAACTCTCACCAAGGGTGTTTTGCCCTGATCTTCCTTTTATTCATTTTTGTCATTTATTCAACACATTTTTATTAAATACCCATCATACTCTAGGTATCAAAATACAGTAGTGAGCAGCATCGGCCCTTGAAACAGGGAAACTAGTAGGAGAGACTGACATAACTCAAAGAATCAAAAATAAGTTTGGCAAAACAATTGTGATAAGAACATCACATTTGATAGCTCATAATATCAAGAGAGTTGAACCTAATCAGAGAAATCAAGACAGGCATCTCCAGGTATGCAGTAGTTGATTAGAGATTGAAAGGGTGAGAGAGTTTCCTGGGAGTGAAGAATAAGCAAAGAGCAATCCAGGTGGAAGACTGCTGTTTCCTAATGCAAAGACCTAGTACAGGAGAGCATGTGGTTCATCTGAAGAACTAGAAACAGGCCTGAGGAGCCCGAAGGAGAGCAGAGCCTCAAAGGGAGTAGGTGGTCAGGGAATGAGGCCAGTGAGCTGGGTAGGACCAAGACCACGCAGGAACTAGTTGCCACTAACAAATATTTTAGTCTTTCTCTTAAGAACAGCAGGAAGCCAATAAGGTGTAGTAATGAGTAAGCAGTGGGTGACTTAATAGATTTCAGTTTTATATTTGTCACACAAGCTAATGGTTGAGTAAAAACAAAACAAAACTCCTGGACACCCTGAAAGAATTATGGCCTGAGTTATTCATTATGGCTAGGAATATCCCCAGCAACACATATTAAGAATAAACTTGGCGCATGTTAGTTTCCTAGCAAGGACAGACAATGATTCTTCTCTTCATGGTCATAGAAAGTTGACCCAAACCCTGGTAACCTTTGCCATTAGTCATGCCAGTTTTGGCCAATCTCAACTCACCTGTTTCCAAAACACTGGTGAGGTGCTCTAGCCAGATGGGTCCAGTGGCCTCAATAGGCCAGTGAACCCAAGTAGCCTCAGTCCTTGGACTTCTCCAAATGGAATATCCGCAGGAAAATGCGAAGGCAAGGGGCAAATTCCAAGAGCCCAGAGCAATGACTTCTTATCAGGATGCTAGAGCATTAGCTGGAGCTATCCTTCCAGAAGGCATTTTTTGTGTTTAGGTTTGTTTTGTGTGAAAGAGCCTTCAGAGTTTCTAAAGCTAGAGCACAGTTCTGCTGTGATGCACCTCTGAGCTCTACCTTCCCAAGCAAACTTCCTCAGGAACCGCCACAATCAACCCCTTGCAGTTCTCATCAACCAGGTAGGTCCACACTTTAAAAAGCTGCTTCCCGTGCCTTCCTTTCTCTTCCTATCGCCAGCTAACTAAGGCCTACCCAGGTTCACGGCCATAAGACCTCCTGTATTGAGAGCAGAGTACTTACAAGGGAAAAAATGCTTTTTTATATTTTAAAACATGTTTTCAAGAGGATAGGATGATAATGAGTAGACAAGGCCCTCCTCCCCAGCCCCCTCGAACAAGTTGGTCCCTGCAGACTAGACCAATGTAATTGTGAAAATGGTGTACACACATGAAACTGAGCAGGCTTAAATAGATAACGAGTAGAATGCTCTGACCAGACCTGGGAGTTGGATCGAAGGAACATATGTCACATGTCATGTAGTATATAGTGGAACCAGGTCAAAGACCCAGGCAAGGACTTTACATCACAATAATTGATTAATATAATAGGGATAAATTATGACTCCGTGGGCCCTAGGCATTTTTGCCTTCCTGATCCTGTCCTCATATATATATATACACACACACACTCACACACACATATATATATAACATACATATATATACATATATAACATACATATATATGCATACATGTGTATAACAATTACTATATATATATTATGTATTACATGTATATGTACTGTATCAGTATAAAGGCAAATATATGAATGTTATATATTAAGACAAATTCTTAGATCTAAAAGTTAATTTCTTTCTTCTGACTTTATAAGAAATTTAAACATTTTCATGGACCCCTGAAAGTATTGTGGGCCCTCAGCCCTGAGCGCACTGTGCCCTTGGCTAGGCAGGCCCTGACTATAAGAACTTTGCCTCATGGAAGCACATGGACGCTTCTCGTGCTCAGTATGCAAGAGGTCGTAGGCAAGCAGAACACTCCTCCACCCCCAAGTCACAGCACTTACCGTGGTGTGAATATTGCTATCTCGCATCTCCATCTCTTTGAGTACACAGACATATTTTGCACACTTAGCTAAGTGCCTAATATTTAACAGGGACTGGATACATGTTTGTTAAACAAGCACATTGAATGAGCTGAAGTTAGGGCTTGGCTGAGAAGATAAGCAGAGCTATACTTGCTGTAGTAGGAAGACTGGTCAGCTTGGATTAGAGGCCCAGCAATGATCCCACTTGGACGTCCCTTGGCGGATTGCCGAAGAATTCGGACTCCAGAGTTAGACAGCCTGTGCGGGAGATCAGGCTGCAGCACTCCACAGCTGTGCAGCTTTGGGCACCAGTCAAAGCCTCTCTAAGCTTCGGTTTCTCCGTATTTACAGTGGAAGAGCCTGGAACTGTGATAATAATCAAAGGAGATGATAGTGCGGGGAAGTCGCAGGGAACTTAAAGCAGAGCCTGACCCTACAAGGCACTATGTTAAATATTATTATCATTTAACCTGAATCTCTTCATCTGCATAATAGAAATGAATAGATCTGTGTTACAGCGTCATTGTGAAAATCAAGTGAGATAACAAAAGCGGAAGTGCTTTCTTACTAGTGATACAGTGAGACAGTATGAAGACAGTGCAATGCGTTCGAAGACCTGAATCTGTATCCCAGCTCTAAAATCGCTAGATTGGAGACTCAGCAAAACGCCTCACCGAACCTCACTTTATTCATCCACGAAATGGGCATAATGCCTACCTCAGAATGTGGCTTTGGGGATGAAATAATATCATAAACATGAAAAAGGAGCTTGGTAAAGTCCAAGGTGCTATAAGGAAGTTACTGCTCAGCTCTTGTCATTGGTAACAAGTATCCAAATCAATAAATTCAGTTTAAGTTTAACAATGGCAGGCACTGATTTAATTCTCTTTCCTCCTCTTTCAGGTCTACAGCTTTCTCCTCCTCTGCTGTCAGACTCCTTTGGGTTTCAGCATTTCTCTCTTAATGAGAGCAACCTTGCAGTTTATTCGTGTTCTTAATCTCTTCAACTTTGGCTAAACTGAGCTCCTTCCCCTATATACCCGTTGCTAACCTGAGGTCCCTCAAAATGATCTCGTTCCTGTGGGAAGTTTGAAATCACTGAGGATGAAACCCTCTTGAAATTTCTCACTTCTCAAATTGAACAACCAGAGTTTGTATTGAAGGAGATAACATAAAAGGCACCAATCACTCTATTTTTCCTTTGTTCTTGTAATCGACACATAGATTTCCTGCCATTTATAAGGCTATTGTACTAGGTTTAAGAGGAAGTTGTAAAACAGTAAAACAGACAAAAGCTGTCTGATAGGTATATCCTCAAAGGTAACATCAAAATGACCTCTGCGGCAGTTTTAAGCCCCCAAAAGAGTCATCTCTGACTTTGCTGCAGTCCTCAGACAGTGCCACCCTTACAGGTGACTCATCCTCCCAGAGGAAAGGGTGGGGCTGCCAAAAGTAAACAGAGAGCAGGACACCTAAGTCTGAGAACCTTGGGAGCAGTGCTATCTCCGGGACCCAGCTCCTCCAGTAGGACTCATCAGTATGGAGATTAAGGCTTGAAAAAGATCATTGTGGCCCAGCTCTTAGTAACACTGCCAATTTTTAGCTTCAAACACTAGAAAAGGCTGCCTGTGATTAAGCAATATGGTTTTTATGGCCGTAAAGTAGAATTTTCTCAAATTTCTGAGATTATTTGGAAGCAAGAATTCTTTTTTACCTGTGGTATCTGCTTTTTTCCTTCCAAATATCTCTTCCTCTGCACTCCAGACCTGAGAATTCTGGAGGAGTAAAAGTGGATTAAATGGCAAAAGATGTCTCCTTTAGATAGGCATTTTCCTGTTGACTCTATCCCAGTACTAGGAGCGCTTTGGAGGACAAACACTATTCTTCTGTTGGACCTTTCCATGATGCCCCCTTCACCTGGCATCTCCAAGAACCACTGGCCCTACCAGGCATCCCATCTCATCTCACACCACACAAGTGGGTCCCAGGAACCTTATCTGGACTCGTGCACTCATTTTGTCTATCTCAGGGCAGATGCTTGAGCAGAACTTGCCAAAGCAGATTCTCCCAGGAATGAGGACTTGGAAATCAGAGACTGCTAGTCAGTCTCTGTTTAAGTGACTGAAAGTGGAAGAATATGAATATTCAGGAGTTGAGATATTCAGGAGAAGATGAGAGATAATCATCTTTTGCCATCTTCACTAAGGCACAAGATCTCATGGTCTGTAGATAAATAATAAAGCCCAGTGATAAGACAAGGGGGTGGAGGGCAGGGTGGAGGAGAGGAAAGAAAGGGAGAAGAAGTGACAATACTGGTGTCTGATGGCTCTCTGTTCTTGATTCCCCTTTTGCTTCCCTGTCCTTGGGTTCTATGAGGCATGCCCGTATCCGTGCAATTAATTCCCACACTTTATTTAAGCTAGTTCAGGTTTCTGATATTTGTAACCATAGTAGACATTGGAGTTGCCTCCTTACAAGCATTTTCCCTTTCCTAGCGACTACCTAGATTTTCATTCTGTTTTCCACATTTCCTCCATGCCATATATAAGCTTTAGGAGAATGTGATTTAAGAATAATATATATGACTCAGGCTTAAGTTAATCGACATAACCTGATCCCCTGACAACAGTTGCAAGTTCAGGAAAGAATCCATCAGCCATTGAGGCCAATGACATGTGAGAAGAGGTTTGATGAGGTCTTCTGGGAGCTTCCGGAATGATCCTGTCACTCATTTCTTGGATCCTGATGAAGAAGCAGGCAGACCAGAGAGGTGTTGACAGCCATATTATAACTATAAAGAGATGACACCATGGAAGGCTAAATAGAAACATGGAAAAGAAGCCTTGTCTTAGAAGACATCATTGAGCTGCCAAATCAAACCGTTCCTAAAGTCCACCCTCAGACCATCCATTTACATGATCCAATAAATCCCTTTGACTAAACATCTTAACTAAAATTCCTGAGACAGTACTCCAATGTACATGCTTCCAGCGCAGTAATCCCAATCTACCTTAGTATATTCTTGGAGAAAAAAAAGGAAAACAGGAAAAGAGTGCTTAACTGGAAAATGGAAGGTTTCCAAGATACTAGCCTTCCTCTGCCACTAATTACCAATGGAAACTTAGGCAAATCATGTACCTTTTTTGAGCCCAGTAACTCATTTGTAGAATTTTAAAAAATTAGACTTCTAACATTTTGTGATTTTAATTGTAGACCCTTAGCTCCAACTTATATTGAGTCCTATGGGGGTAGTTCATAATTACGTATGTTAATTGTGCCAAGTTCTCAAACTCAGAAACTAACAACAACAAAACACTTTATTCGTGTTAAAACTCTCACCATGAGACAAGAAACCCAGGGTTGGAATTCTAAGGAGAGGTGAAGAGAGGAAAGGAAGGAATACAATCGAAAAGTCTTCTGGCTGAGCCCTATTTACGAAGGCCAGTTCTTGGAGCAGTTTTGAGTTATAATAACCAAGGTATCCATAGTTTGGTGTCCCTGCTGGTCACACCCAGCCAAGGGACATCCTTCACTTGAGCTGTTTGGTTGCAGTTGACTCTAACAATGGTAAGACCAGCTGGTCCATCAGGCTCTGTAAAAAGAATCTAAGGGTGTAATATTTAATTTAGCTTTTGAATTAGTCGAAGAACACATTGAACTCTTAAAAGTTAATATTTATTATTGATATTATTTTTCAAGACTTTTTTTTAATTGCCAAAGATTGTTTTGTTTTTTCCCTTTTGTGGCTTGGTTACTGCTAAGAAAATAAAACCTGCCCCAGCCCAGAAACTCAAAACTGATACTCCAGGTTCTCTCACTGGAAAGAATAACAAAAACAAAAACCAGCATAACAGACTTCCACCACAAAGGACACATACAAGATTGTGTGCTTGCATACACGCACACATACTAACACAAATTCATAAAGGATCTTGGACCCAATCATGTTGGAATTAGGCTGGGATTAGACCCTGTCATATGGATTTACTTTTCCAAATATTTAAGTTTAGAGAAGACTTCAGTACTATATTTTTCAAGAATTCACTTTGCCCCACAGTTTCAAATATAGCTGAGCAAAAGTCAAGCATGATCTCAAAAGAACAAAGCAGAAAAACTTCATAGATCATCATTTGGTGAAGTACCAAGGATGTATCATATGACGGGATCAGTATATCAGGCCAATTTTAAGACAGATGTCTACTCATACTAGAGAAAATAATACTAGAGAAAAATAAAATTCTGGAGATCATAAAGAAACAGTATGGTGTAGATTTCCCAAATGCCTTTAGAGTAGCTTGAAAAAATAAAAACTAAAAGATGGTTAGTTCGGTTGGCCAAAAATGTATTTCAAACAAAAATTATTTTACAATTTTGTCGACTCACAGACTCCAAATTTGAGACCTAGAAGAAATCATAGTAATTACCAGTCCAATCTCCTCATTGTTACTTGGCTTATCTATACTTAGTTATATAGACAACTGGTTCAAAACATAACAGCCTATTAAGAGGAAAGCAAAATCAATACTGTATGATTTTATTTACATAAAGTTCAAAAGCAGGCAAAACTAATCTATGGTGTTAGAAGTCAGAATATTGTTTCCTTCTGGGAAGGAGGAAGGTGAAAGAGGAGGGGCATCTGGTGATGTTCTATCTCTTGATCCAGGTGCTGGTTAGCTCAGCAAATGATAGTTGTGATATTTATAATCAAGCTGTAGATTTATAATCTGTGCACTTTTATATGTATGTTGTATATCAATCTAAAAAAATCTTATTTCCAAAAAAAGAGCATAAATAACAATCTAAGTAAAAAAATAATAATGTATTTTGTTTTCGATCCAATATTTAATTTAAAAACACATTAGCTTTTTGTTCACTTTTTAAATTTGGTGTACACTTTTATGAGTCAGACAAATATATGCAGTCAGACCACCATCATGAAAATACAAAACAGTTCCCTCACCTCCAGAAATTGCCTTGAGCTGCCTCTTTGTAGTCGACTCCTCCCTGTACATAATTTTGCATGTTCCAGAATGTCATATAAATGGAATCATACAAAATGTAGTATTTTGAGTCTGGCTTCTTTCACTTAGCAAAAAGCATTTGAGATTCATCCATATTCTTATGTAATTCAGTAGTTTGTTCCCTTTTATTCCATTTTGAATGGTATTCCCATATCTGGATGTATCACAGTCTGTTTATTCATTAACCAGCTGAGGCACATTTGGGTTATTTCCAGTTTTTGTACAAGTTTTTATGTAAAGTAAAGTTTCCAGTTTCTTGGCTTAATACCTAGGAGTGGGATCACTGGATCATATAGTAAGTATATGTTTAATTTGATAGAAAACTGCCTTTTTTCTCCCAAAGTGTACCATTTGCGTTGCCACAAGCGATGGATGAGAAATACTCTGTATCCTTGCCAGAACTTAATATTGTCTTTTTTTAAAGCCATTCTAATGGGTGAGATCATTTTCACAGAAAATATTTGCAGAAGATTCTGCTAAAGGTACACATAGTTGCTTTAAAATTAAGGAAAAGATAATATACATTAATATAATTCTGCGGGCCAATTGAAAGTACTCTACTTCTTTAAAAATAATGAACTTTCTTATTAATCTAAGCTCTTTAATAATTAATATTGAGTATCATATTCATTGGCCATTTTTACTTCTTTCTATGTGAATTGCCTGTTTAGACACTGCCCAGTTTTTTTCTATTAGTTATTTGAAAGAAGCTCTTTGTATTTATGGTAATAGGACTATCAGTTGTCATTATGTTGTAAATAAGTTCATTTGTGCTTTTACTTTGTTTTTGAAGTTTGCTGCTATAAAAAGACTTTTTTAAGTTCACAGTCAAATTTATGATTATTTTTCTTTATAGTTCCTGAGTTTAATATTATGATTAGAAAGACCCTTTCCCCTTAAAAAATTATTTAAAATTTTCACCGGTGTTTTCCATTATTTTTTTACTTCATATTCTTCTGTATAAACACTAATCTATCTAAAATTAATTTGGGGGTGACAAGAAAAGGATCTCGACCCACTGAGATTAAAATTAAACAGAAGAAATTAAAATCTGCAGGTAAAGGTAGAAAATGATTTCTTAAGATTAATAAACTTCTTTCTGAAAGTGATTTTTAAAATTTGTTTCTCTAGTCATTTTCATTTCATGCCACACTCCAGCTTTACAACCTTTTGAAATTTTTACTTTTTTCAGTTTTAATTAAAACTGAATGTAATAGAGACTGCTTGGGTAAATATGCTATCAAGGTCTGCTCTTAACTTAAATATTTAGAATGTAAATATAAATTTAAATGATATAATTTGATCTTGAGCAGCTAAACAGTATACTCAACACTATTTATTAAAAAAAAAAAAATCCATTGGGAAAAATGTAAATTCAAATGGCAATAGCTGGATCCCAGTAAGTGTAAATTGAAATGGATAGTGTTATCCTAAATAGATAAGAATGTTCCCATCGTCTTGTGTGAAGAAATTCACCTTTGCCCTCCACTGACTTGAAATGCCACATTTATTATATAATAAATTCTTTGGTTTACTTCTAGATCCTCCATTATTTTCCTTAATTGGTCTATGAAATGGACACTTTTACAGTTTCATCAATCACATTAAGTTCTTAAATATGAGAGAGACTAACCTTCATTTTTTTGTATTTTATTGTGAAAATTAACATAGATACAGGAAAGTGCATAAAATATCTAAGAACATTTAAGCAAATAGCTGTAAAGGGAACACCTGGGTAAATACTACCCGGGTCAAAATATAGAACTAAAATTTATTTTTTTTTAAGTTGTCCTCCACAAATTCCCTATTTAAAATAATAGTTATCAGCTAATTCTGATAGTAAGACAATCATATTTTCAATCATTAAGTAAAAATTTGGATGTAGATTCATAGTGGAACTACCAAAGCTCCAGTAAATACAAAGCATTTGGTTACTTTTGTTATTTTTATAAATAAATGGGGTTCAAACTTCTTTGTAACTCTATACTATACAAATGCAATGCAATAATCATTTCTTATTATACAAAAAAGAATTCTAAGTTAATTGATGTTGTGAGAAAGAAAAAACATTTAAATTTGAGAAGGACCCCTTTCTAGGTGTTCAGAAGCATTCGTTTATGTGTAAATGGTTAGCCGTGCACTGTCCAATATGGCAGCTACTAGCTATAGATGGAATTTAAACTTAAGTTTAAGTTAATTAAAATTAAATAAAGTTAAAAATTCAGTTCCTCAATCGCACCAGCTACATTCCAATGTTCAAGAGCCACATGTGGCTAGTGGTCACCACTAGTGTTCAACACAGATACAGAACATTTCCATCATTACATAAAGTTCTATTGGACAGCACTGGTTTGGACCCCCCTTGTCTTCCACAAATAATTTGGGGTGTCTTAAAACACAGAAATTTGAGATGTCTTTAAAAAATAAGATATATAGTTAAAGTAAACATAGGAAAGAGAGATCAGAAATTACATATAGAGACAAAATGTGTTAGGAACTGGTAGTGTACATTTAAGCACTAAATCTTGTTCTAACCTTGTTTAGCCAAAGCTTAACAAATAAATAAAACATTCAATGAATCATGTAGTTCTCTTTAGGTAGAGGAAGCATACATTTTTATTTGGCAAGACTGTTTCTTGACAATAATATTTGGCGAGAAAATATTACAAGGAAACTTATATCAGTGTAACTCATTGGGGGCAGGGGCTCAACCATTTAGGTGGCCTATACTCACCCCACACAAAATGAAGTTGGCTCATCATTTCATCGCATAAAAAAAATAGCAAAAATCATTGTCAAGTGGTGTTGATATTCCTGAAGGTGTCGTGAGGAGATAAAGGAAAGGATCATGTCACTCAGCACATGGCACAGCCTCGTCTAATTTGGTGTTAGCTATCTCTGTCCTTGTTTGTCCCAAGGTCTCTTCTCCAGTTCCTCTTTAGCTTGCTTTTATACATCCCCCAACCCCACCCCACCCTACCCTCCTCACTGGTAGGTTCTAAAAATCCTCTTTATTGATCCAGGCAATTCAACCAGGTGTCTTTCATACATACCTTACTTAGCAATGCAAAAGCTTGGTAGGGAGCCAAATATCAACCAACCTTATACTCTCCAGTCTACACATGGGAAATTTGAGTTTATCTGCCATAAAGGAAATACTGAGCAACCATTTCAAATAATGTCTTTAACTGCAATTCTGAAGACAATACATATTTAAAAAGCTGAGGTTATGACATTAAATTATAATTAATCTAAGCAATTCTTTGGAGAATTAAGCTAATTTTGTCCAGATATTTTGCTTTCCGGTAAACTTCCTAGCACTCAAGGCAAAGCAGAAAAAAAACAAATAGACATACATACAAGGAATGATATGCTTCTCCTCTGGCATGGGAAAGCATACGACTTCTTATGGGAAGACATCCTCTCTTACAGCTCTACAGCTGGTGACATCTAGGACTCAGGGGAAATGACTTTCCCAATCACAGAGATAATTAAGTAACAGATCTGAGGTTCAAACATATGTCTGTCTGAACAATTCCATTACACCATCCTGCCTTCCTTCTTGACCACAGGAATGGGAGAGAATGAGAGAAACAAAAGTTCACCACTGTAGCTTCCAAATCCGAGTTGAGCTACTGTTGAGCTTTCTTCTCTGAGTTGAGTGAAATAATTTTGGTCACCATAATGAATTCTCTCAGAGTGGCAGCCCTTTGTTGACACCAAATATTTTAGAGGAAGAAGCATAAAAGACATGGTTCCCATGCTTCTCACACTTCTTTGCAATAGAAATTCATTAGAAGTCCATTTTAAGATTGAAATTGTAGAATCGTAGAACTGGGAAAGACTCCAGAGTTCATCTTCTACGGTTTACTGCTCCATTTTATAGATGAGGTCACTGGGGTCCAGAGAAGTTAAGTGACTTGTCTAAGATCACCAGCAAGTTAGGGGCAAAACCAGAACAGAAATTCAAAGTTGCCTGCAGCTCTAATTATTTAAATCAGAGACCACAGATCATTGGTTCACACTATGTTTTTAATTTTTTAATTGCTTGCTAAAATTTTGGAGTTGGGAAGTGTCTCCCACTAAGTCTAGATTTTTGACTTAAAAAAAAAAAAAAACCAGAAGATTTGCTAATACAGAATACTGGCTGCCCTCATTAGGTTACCTCTGAAGCCTGCAGTTCACCACAGTTGCCAAATATTCCCTACATATTCCACCTACTGGCTTTATCATTTACATGGCCAGACTGGCCCCCAAAGCCCTGGTAGTTTGCAAGCTCTGCTTGAGACACCTAGTACATGCTGTCCCTCTCCAATCAGGCAACACAGCTCCCTATGCTTTCAAATCATGTCTGATATATTTTTTGTAACTTTAGCAACAATGTCTAGCATATGATTGGTACTTAAGTAACATTAAGTTTTGAATGAGTATTGAATAGATGATGGATTGACATTTGGTTATACAGGGCAATGAGAAGAGGTAGTCTTTCGCTGGCTCATGCTTCTGCTCTCTATCCTGAGTTGCTAACTTGCTGAGTGACATTAACAGCCATGCAGAAAACCTAGTAGCCTGCCTACCTCATTGGTCCCTGATGGCCTCAACTCCAGCAATCTTCACTACCATGGTCACATGAAGAATCTTAGGGTTCCTTCAAAGCATTAAATGGCAACATCTCCTCTCTCTAACCAAAGCTCCCTTCTTGTTAGCTCTGTCACCCCTTTGCTTTCACCATATCCAGTCTTTAAAAATGTTGGGAGAGACCAGTTCTGTCATACTCTTGTTTCTCAGCCTACCATCAGCCCTCTCAACCAGACTCATGTTCCATGTCACAGAATCTCAAAATATTTTTGGGACTCGAAAGGATTGTTGTGGTCTAATAATTTCAGAGCACTTTTTGTAAACATTTTTAGGGTCCAAAATGCATAATTTAGCAACTTTAAACAAACACATTACTGTGAGAAGGTTTTTGCTCTGCCTTTTTAATTTGTTATTTTGTTTTTTTCCCCTCTGTGCACTATAATTTTTTCTTTGTTGGGCATAAGGTTTGCATTGTGGTATATGTGTATTTCAGTCATTCACCAGATAAAGTAATATGTTAACCTTATATTTCCGGGGCAACTGTTTTGAAGAATATAACTACCATAAACTGAGCTTTCCTGCCCACTGTAGAAGCATCATATTTGAGCATGCTGAAAACTTAGAAAGTCAGCCTTAAAGGCAAAGATATCACCACAAGAGGATAACATAATTCTACTCTGTAGTGAATATTATATTTCCAAATAAGTAA
>NW_006434369.1:13189166-13193104 GCF_000325575.1 Pteropus alecto
GAGGTTGCAAACAAAGTTGAATTAATTTTGACAGTCATACTTGTATAAAAACATCTGTTCTTATATGTATGTCAAGATATCCAAACATCTAAAATTCAAGTACAAATGATCCGTTGTTTAACCTGCAAAAGGGCAAGATCATATAAATTTAAATACAATAGGAAAAAAAGTTATGAAAAAATTCCAAAAGAAACCTAGTAAAGACTCAAACACATACACAAAGATTCTGTCAAAAATAAACAAGAGAGCAAAAATCCTGAAGAAGGAAGCAACGAAACAAAATGAGAAAAGGCCATTCAGTGGCTCAATAGCCTCTAACAAAAATAGAAAGAAGGAGGGGTCAGTTAGCAGATGAACTTGAGAGGGAGGGGTTTTCACTCCAGAGTGATCAGGAGGACTGCAGCCTTCCATAATCTTCCTCAGTTTCCTTGCAGAACCACTCCCAAATAAACATCCAGTGAGACACAATGTAAGTCTCCCAACCTCTTTATCCAGTATTGTTGCCCTACATTCTTCTTGTGTGAAAGTTCTAGGGCTGCCACTTTAAGAAGGCATAGAAAATGCTGGGAGTTGCTTAAACGAACAAACAAACAAAGAAACAAAATGAGCAGGCAGGTTAAAAGAAGCAAAGAAAACAAGAGAAGAATGCCTTATAACATAATCTTCCTGGTATAATAGCAATGGTCATTTAATTATTATGATTATGATGAATAGGTAAGAATATATATTTCAATCTCATTTGTTTTGCCATCTAGGCTAGCCAAAAATTAAAAAACAGTTAAGTCAACAACTAAAGCTAGAAATTCTTCTGGCTCTCCCATTTCCACACTGCCTTATGGTGTGGAATATCCTTAGAGGAAAAAAGAAATTGTCTACAACTACTCCCTACAGAGCCATTTCATTCAGACACTTACCAAGCCACTGCTGAACAGCCCCCTCCGTCCTCACCCTCCACCCCCTAAAAAAAAGGCAATGAGAGAAGAGCCAGGAGGAAAGCTAAATTTCCCCACCATGGGCTGTGTCAATAGCAGGTTTGGAAAGCTACTTCCAAGGGCGATCCTAACAAAACCAGTGTGCATCTTCAGAAGAACAAAATCTTAGTACCAAAGACTTCCCCCAACCACCTTCGTTTACATCTGCCTTTTTTACAGCAAGCTCTAGTGGCTGAACCAGGCAAGAGTAAGGAAATATCCTATCACCATTTATCCCCAGTCTTACTTACTAAATGGATGTCTCTCTCTACTTCTCCTCTGTTTTCTATCTGTCACATGACATCCTCTCATGTCCTTCAGAAATGTTTAGAGTCAATTAAGTATGGTCTTTGTGTTATGCATTTAAGGCCCTCTGCAAATTGCCTGCACTTACCATCTCACTTTCCCTGTTCCTCTGTACATATCTTGTAACTGAACACAAGCTGAGTTTCCCTCCTCAGTGAAGCTCTCCTTCATCTCTGGTGGTATGTAAAGTCACTTCCCTTTGAGCCTCCATTCTATTTTTTTTCTTTCAGCACACAGCTACTCTCTACTTCTAAGAACATCACCATCCCAATAGGAAGGGTACAGGAGTTCTGGAATTTCTGGTACTTACTTCACCCTTTATGACGGTTTGCCCCTTGATATCAAGGGCAGGCCTTCGTACTTGCATACCTCAATTAGCTAATGTAGTGTCTTGCTCTCACTAATATAGTCTGCCCTCTCCATCCACATGCATGGATTTGACCACCCGTAGATCAAAATATTTCAAAAAAAAGTTGCCTTGTTGCTGACGTGTACTAATTAGTTAGGCCTAGGATGGTTGTGTCTGTACTAAACATGTACAGACTTTTTTTTCTTGTCATATTTCCTAAACATTACAACAACTATTTACATAGCATTTACATTGTATTAAGTATTATAAGTAATCTAGAGATGATTTAAAGTATATAGGAGGATGTGCTTAGGTTATATGCAAATACTTTGCCATTTTGAATAAGGGACTTGAGGATCCTAGAACTAATCCCCCCATGGATACCAAAGGACCGCTATACTTAATAAATATTTGCTTGAATATTTATGGTTGAACTGGGTTGAATTGTAAAATAAGGTTTACATGAAGCTAGTTTCATAGAATCATAGCTTGTTAATGCCAGAGAGATTTTAAAAACCATCTAGTCTACCCTACAGGTGAGGAAACTGAGGCCTGGGAAGATAACTGGCTTGCCCAAGGACACACAATCAGAAAAAAGATCCTAAGACTGAGAACAAGTTCCCCAGGACTTAATTCTGACAATTCTATGGATATTAAGGCACAGTATTGATATGTTAATTTTAGGATATCTCTTGAAGAAATTGTCTGATTCCTCAGCCAAATATGTAGAGCCTGCTGTGTTCCAGGCACTGTGCTAAATGCTCAGGGGTGGGGACCACCTTACCAGTATGTGAATTAAAATAGTTACCAAAGTCGATAGAAAAGCAGAAAGTAGACTGTCATTCCACCAAGTTCTCACATGGTAAAGCTGCATGAAATCAGATAGATCTTTACTCCATAATTCAGTGTTACTGGCTGTTTTTAACTAACCATATTTCCTCTCTGCGCACATTTCATTTCTGTTCCCTCATTTGTTCTCATTTGTGCCTTCTGAAATGAAAGTCTTAGTTTTAAATCCATGCCTATATTGCTGTCTACTTTCACTTTTAACTCCTCTAATATCAGTCCAGCTATAGCTGCAAACACTATAGCTTTTAATGGGGATGATAAATAAGATTCAAATTTCTCATATTATGAGGTTTATGATGAGTCATTTTAATCTAGGAGATACATATTACCTCCCAAGCTTCCAAAAGAAGGAAAGAAAAAGAAAGTACATAAGAATGATTTGGATGATTTTTAACTCCTAATTGGCCCTTCCTTTCCCTCTCCTTCCTTTTTAATATTTTCAAACCAGCTGTCTTCTAACAAATATGGCAAAGTATGAGATGCTTCCTAAAATTTATCCTAGATTAGATACCTGTAAATCAACTTCTGTTATGTGTAATTCTTCATGGCTTCTCACTTTTCTTTCATTTTAATTCTTTTAACAGACATGAAAGCTTTCTGACACGTCCTAAGGACTACCACATAAGCAGCATTATTACTTCTTTACAAGATTTAGGTCCTTCTATATGCATTATTTAGGAGGTAAGCTCTCCCACAATACAAATGACCTTCATAAAGCTGATGTTTTATTCTTTTTGTGACCCTTCTTGTTCAAATATCCAACCATTTTCCAAGCATGGAACATCACACAGTGTCAGAACTCCAGCCAAGCCTGGGCGGAGAGGGGCAGGTCAGAGACAGTCTCAGTCATATTTTAAATTTTCATTTCTTCCATTGGCTTGTTTCTAAATTCTATTTAATAGTAGTTAGTGCCAATTTCCTTTGTTTCTGGGAATATAGCTAATGTGTACTTAACATGAATTTAATTCCTTATCAGAGTTGAAATAAGCATTTGCAGGAAGTATGAACAATCTTTTCCAAAGACTGAAGAATGAACAGCCCTAGATTTATTGTTGGATTATGGTTCTCCTACCTAAGAGTGTTTTGGCTGCTCTGCCCTCAAGCAGAGAATGCAAAAGTGGGATATATCATAAAGGATTTATAAAAAAACACAAGGAGCCCGAAGATGGCCAAAGATAAATCAATAAGAAACATCAGTTTTCTTAATCAACTGTGTTGGTGTCTCTCAAAGAACATTTTGTAGATATATAAATTCAAATATTTTAGAAGAAAAATAGAAAAGATGGTCACTTTTCTTTGTTCAGAAAATATGTCTCTATTAATTAGAGTTATCTAGAGAGACAGAACCAATAAGATATGTGTACACATACATGCGCATGCATGCATACACATACACACACACACACATGTACATACGTATAAATAGATTTATCTTAGGGACTTGGTTCATGCAATTCTAGCAT
>NW_006434369.1:13193134-13213972 GCF_000325575.1 Pteropus alecto
GAGACTCAGGAGAGTTAATGCTGCAACTTGAGTCTAAAGGCAGAATTTTTTCTTCCTCAGGGAACCTGAGTCCTTTTTTCTTAAAGCCTTCGACTGATTGGATGAGGCTCACTGACATTAGGAGAGTAATTTGCTTTATTTAAAATCTACTGATTTAAATGTTAATCTCACCTTAAAAAAAATCTTCACAGCAACATCTAGACTGGTGTGACCAAATATCTGGGTACGGTGGCCTAGCCAAGATGATACATAAAATTAACCATCAGGGGAGGTAAATGGGGTCAAAGGGGTCAAATATGTGGTGACAGAAAGCAATCTAACTATGGGAGATGAACACACAATGCAATATATATACTCCTTACTGTTAAATTGTACACCTAAAACTTACTGGATTTTGTTAACCAATGTCACCATAAAAAAAGTAAATTAAAAAAAAATTAACCATCATTCTGTTATATACTCAATCAGAGGTTCTATACAAAGAAATTAAAACATTATCTTTTATGCAGTATCTTATAGTTTTCAAAGCAGTTTACCATTTTGACCTGTAAGAGACTATGACACGAAAATTTTACAATTGGAATCACTTGAACATTGGGAAAAATAGGCCCTTTTTAAAGTTTAAGTCCTTCAATCACATATCTAAAAAATGTGCAGAACTGGTGGTTCTCTTTCAGATACGCCTAATCACATTAGGTAACATTGTGTCTGGAGAAATATATTTAAAACTGTAAATCAAAACACCAGTGATATCCTGCCTGTACTGCTTCCCCAGAAATTAGTTGTGACTGTGAGAATGCAAGATGAACAGAAATGAGAAGAGTGATTATGCTCTTGGCCACCAGGAACTTGTTTTCTCTCTGTATTTCTGCCATCATAAAAAGCAATTACTCTACATTTTTCTTAGCTGATAGTCTCTAACCATTTGTTTTCTCTCTGTATTTCTACCATCATAAAAAGCAATTACTACTCTACATTTTTCTTAGCTGATAGTCTCTAACCCAAACAATCCTTGATACTCAGTTGTTTATCCCAGGAAACATAGGAAAAGTGTTCCAGAGAGAGTCCCTTCTACTATACCTGTTTCCATATAAGGGTTGTTTATTAAGCAAGAACCAGCCTGTCTAGGTGAAAGTAAAGGAGTCATTTTAAATGTTAGAGTAACAGCATTCCGTTGTGATGTGAAAATTGGAGTTAATTTTTTTTTTTTTGTCTTTGAATATATAAAAGTATGGAAACAAAAATGGAAAATCTAAACTCTGTAATGGAAAAGTAGGTCTACAAATCCCAACTATGTGCTAACACAGTTATTCTGTTACTGGGATGGAGCCATAAAGAAAAGCTCCCAAGCTGATAAGGGCAGCAGATACAATGCTACACATTTACCAGATCCCTTCTATTCCCTTCCATCCCCCCACCCCACCCACATTTCTCAGTCTCTAAGCAGTTAGGCATGTAAGACTGAGTACTATGCAAGGAGAGCTATCAAAAGTTATATAAGCCACTTCCAGGCCCAGCCAATAAGCCACTTCCAGGCCCAGCCAATGACCCACCCAGTCCCATCAGCAGGATTGTGCATAATCTCTTCCCCTCTCTTGACAGTCTCATAGACCACACACTTAAGATTGCAGTGCACAAGATAAAAGGACCCTGGAGCCCCAAGACACTGCTTGATAAAGAGCTACCAAGGAAAATCATCTGACCAGTGTGACATGATCAAGAAAAATCCTTTATGATG
This sequence comes from Pteropus alecto, assembly GCF_000325575.1. NCBI lineage: Eukaryota > Metazoa > Chordata > Mammalia > Chiroptera > Pteropodidae > Pteropus > Pteropus alecto. The sequence goes on from NW_006434369.1 coordinate 13,194,873, forward strand.
TTAAGCCACTAAAATCTGAGGTTTATTTTATTAGACACCGTAACCTATCCTATCCTAATAGAATAAATTACCTAATTCTTATCTGACAATAGAAGACAACATTTCTTAAAGCAAATAGTACATTCTGAAGAAGACTTGTCAAGTAGAAAATTATTTAGAGAACAAATAGCATAATGGATTATGTAAACTGCTCACAACAGCTTAATTACACATTCAGAAGCTTCCTTCATTCAGCTGTTTCCTGTACTGGCCAAACTTCTAGCATGGCATTCAATTCCCTCCATGGCCTAGCCATTTTCATCATTTCCTCTGCCTGTATCTCATTTTATTTCTGGAAACACCAAGCTACCTGTGGTTCTCTGCACATACCCCACCATTTCATGACTCTGCTCATTCTTTCCCTCTTGCTTGGACCTTTTTTAGCCCCGGCCATCTTTAACTGGCCTACTTGTCAAATTCCGACTAGAGAAGTAGAATTGTGGCAGTAATATAGAACAAGGAGTTTGTTATAGGGATTTGACTCTACACAACTGCTGGTTAAACGGTTTATGCATGACTGTTGTTTCTGCATCTGGTGCTGAGCCTGAAGTCAGCAGGGCAGGCAGTTGGGATAGAAAGATAAACATGAAGTGGGGAGAGCAAGGGCAAACTAGAACCCACATTGGTAAGCTGGGAGCCCAGAGAGATGAAAGAGATTAGGTTGGTCTCTCACATCTCTTGCTTCAGTGATGCTGGAGAGGAAGCTGGCATCCTCTTCACAGAGTTAAACACACACCTGGTCCAAGAGTTAGAGAAGTCAAAGGAGGAGTCCAGTGGGAATGGAAGTCACTGCAGGCCCAGTTGCTGCCCTACCCCAACAAAGTAAGTCAACAGATCTGCAACCACAAGAATGAGCTACAACTGGCCTTCTGTTGACATTCTGGGCATAAACATGGCTGCTTCTTTTCTTCCACCTCTCAGGCCTCATATAAACTCCTCTCATGGTCAGTCCTAGCCCAGAACCATATAGGTATGGGAATTCTGGGGAATGTAGTTCCAACTTCGTCAAGTTGACAAGTACTAGGTCACCACACTGGCTAACTTCTACTCATTTTCAAGACTCAACTAAGGCAACATCTTCTTTGGGAAGTCATCTTCATCTCCCATATTATGCTCATTTTCCCTTCTCTATGCTTTCTTCATTCTATGCATACCATTGTCATAGCATTTAACATATAATATTTAACTTACTTATTTAATGTGTCTGTCTCTACATATGGAATGTCAGATCCCTGAGGGCAAAGGGCATGTGTTCTTCATTTTTCTACCCTAACCACAGTGTCTGGCACATAGTTGGTCTTCAGTAAATGCAGAACAGAACTGTTGACATCCATGCTTTAATTAATTTATTACTACCACTCTTCAAACTACTATCATACTTAGAAACACAGGATAAGAAAGGCAGGAAAAGTTCCCCTCTCTTCCCTAATGCTCAAGTCTGAATACAAGTGTACCCCACTTCGAGCTGACCCAAGAGGGTCACAATGTGGAATAGTACCTTAACTGGAGGGCTGAGGATGGGTGAGTTTAAACAGAAACTAACAGCCATTGAACATTTCTTAGGTGACAGGGATTCTTCTGAATACCTCACATGCTTTGACCAATTTTGATTCTCACAAGAGTTGTGTAAGGTGGGTATTATTACCCCAAAGGAGAGCACAGGGCTGTTATGTAAACTGCCCACAGCTGATCCAAATCTGCCCACAGCTGGGTTCGTCTAACTCCAAAATGCATGCTTATTCTGCTGCAGTGCATTTCCTCCCCAGCCCCAATGTGGGGATTACAGGTGGCTGGAATGACACAGTGACTCGGAGGGGCCTTAAACTGTAGGAGAAGGAAGTGGTGCCATCAGCTGGTACTGTAAAAGGCCTGAGGTGCTTATAAAATAATCTTCCCTTAACAGACCCCACCCTCCTCCCACGGAGGCCTGGCAGCAAGGGCAGGGGTGCAAAACACCACCTCTCTCCCTAGCCCATTCCTGTCCTCCACACCCTGGAGCTGCTCTGGCCCTGTCAGGCATCCCCTCCCCTTTAGCTTCTTTCTTCCTCCCACGTCTTTTCCTAAGGCTGGCTTTCTTAGTGGTTCCGCTGCTGAGGACTGCCCTGGATAATCATGTTTTAAATAGAACCCTCCAGTGAAGTGAGGGAGTAGATCATAGGCTGAGATTTACCAGAAATCCCCAACACCCCTCAGGCTGGCCTGATTTCTATTCCCAAACCTTTTGCTGTGAATATATGGTACTTCAAATGGCTTAGCTTTAGAAACAAAGCATGATCTCTTTGGGAAGCTCATGGAGGGCAGCATGGTGAGGTGGCTTTTGTACTCCGACCAGCCTGAATGTGAATCTTAGTCATGTCACTTACTATGTGATCTCAGGCAAGCTCCTTAACCTTTCTGGGCCACACTTTCCTCCAGACTAAAGATAGTGCCCACTCTTGGGTGGTTGAGAAGGTAGATGAAATGGAGGCACAGGGCCTGGCTACAGCAGTTGTTGCTGTGGAGATATTGTGGCGGCTACAAATAGCACTATCCAACTGAGAGAAGTAAAAGGCCTTAAAAAGCTGGACTTAGAGCAAGTTCATGATTCTCGTAGCTCTCAATTACTCAGCACACAGGGGACTCAACAATGCAGCTAGAATAAAATCACTCTTATTTCTCATGATAAATAACAGACATTGCTTCTCTCCTTGATTAAATGGGGTTCACTAATTACCTTGAATACCTACTGTGTGCCCATCACCATGTCTCACCCTGGATTTGGGGATATATCGAAAGATACCAAAGATATAGTTCTTGGCTTCAAGGAACTTTCAATCTAAGTGTTTGTGAAAAGGAAGGCATTTGGATCATGTGAATAAGGGGTTAACAGCAGCTCTTTCTGCCTTTTGCAGTTGCTACTTAACAGCAGTAAATTCTCATCTGAACTGCAATTGACCCTGTGCACACAATCATGTTATTCATATTCTTATAAACAGAGGGTACAGTATGTATAATTTCCTAGATGTCTGGGAGGGGATGCATCATAACTAAACTCCAACTTTTCCTTTGGAGAACCAGTCCCATTTGTTTCTAGTTAGCTTCAAAGTACAAACTAATTTTTTCCTTTTATGTGTCAGTAACTTGAGTGAAATTTGTCACTTGTTTTTATGAAAACTTCTTTGCCATTGCCTTCATAGCTTGAAAAAAAAAAAACACTCATAACAACTCACTGTTCCTACATAGTACAAAGCGCTTGAAATGCAATGACAGAATGGTGGTGTCATTTCTAGACATGGAAATGAACAAGAGTCCCACAGAATGGTCTGGTCCCGTCTGTCTGACAAGAATCTATTTTCAAGTACCTACTATGAGAGCAAGACCACTAGTGACATCTTGTTCCAATTTAAACAAGGTTGAGCTGTGGGCCAGCTCCTTCAAATCATAACCAGTACAGAAATTACCTCCTACCAAAAAACCACAAGGGTTAGGCTCTGTAAGAATGAGTCCCGGAAAATTTGGAACTCTCGGATCCAAGCATATTTCTGAAGCGATCCAGTCAAGAACAGCGTTTTCATTTTCTTCTGTTGGGGGATTTCTTGTTTGTCCTGGGGTAAAGTGTAAGGGTGGTTAGGGATGATGAAGAGCAGCTTTATTTTGCCTCAAAAAGAACCAACAACTCTTTCGCCACTTTGCTTTGAGCCAGAGCTATTTAGAAAATGCTCGACCTGTTTTTACCTTTCTATATACATATTTAATAGAGATACCATGTCATTAGCAAATTACCATAAAACGTGAACTGACACTCTCCCTCAGAAATGACTCAGAGTAAACAGGATGTCTCTCTAGGAGCACAGTTCTCCCAAAGGACAGCTTCCTCTAGGCTTCATTTTCTGTCCCTGGGCATGCCTTAGTTCACCCAAAGGACCATGAAGATTGTGACAGTTTAGAGAGGTTTCTGTCTGTTCCAAACCCCAAGCATTATTATATACACTGTGGCTTTGAACTCTCAGTTTCTTTAACCTCTTTAAGTTCAAGTGACCAATGAGCAAGGAAAGAAATAGGAGTGGCCCTGAGATGATTCAAGTATGTTGGGTACACCCAGGATAAATGAAGAGCAGTCAACTAACATTTAAGATCCAGGAGCATAATGTGTTTGCCACTATGGAGAATGATGTAAAGAACTAAGAAGGTAGGGAGATTGCTGTGGGCAGTGGTCAACAGTGGCCAACTTGACTGCTTTTGCAGTGGAGATGGAGAATATTGGTCATAGAGAACTATCTAGCTCTACAACCCATCTGGGATGGTCAACAGTGTTATGGCCTGAATTGTGTTCCCCCTACCAAAAAAATTGTATGTTTTAAGTCCAAGCCCCCAGTACCTCAGAACAGAACTGTATTTGGAGATAGGGTCTCAAAAGAGGTAACTGAGTTAAAAAGAAGTCATTAGGGTGGTCCTTATTCTAATTGGCAAGTGTCTTTACAAAAAGAGATTAAGACACAGAGATGCACAGAGAGAAGACCATGTGAAAACACAGGAAGAAGATGGTCATCTACAAGCCAAGGAGAGAAGCCAGGAACCAATCCTTCCCTCATATAACTGAGCAAAGAGTTCATCCACCCAGTGCTGACTATAGCCAATTACACTGACACTGAGATGCAGCAAAAGAAAGTGGCATTTATTGTATAGCGCTATGCAATGGAGAACAACCAGCTTGCACTGGAAAAACCCAAACTCCCTGATTCAGGGTTCAAGGCAGCAGTTTTTACCGGTTTAAGGGGCATGGGTATGTGGAAGCAAGCTTTTCATTGGAACAAGTTTTCATTGGAAGATCTTAGAGCATGGCTATTTATGGTAAGGAGCATTGAGACTAGATCTTCCTGGGCCTTTTGCTTCTGAAAGTGTTCCAGTATTCAAGTTCCAGTTATGTCCCAGTTCTTTGGCTCTGTGGGAGTTTGAAAGGGGCTGCTCAAGACTTTGGTCCAGGTGCAGCTGGAGGTCAAGGTTCTCTCCTCTGCACGTACTTCAGCTGCATGACTTATGATTTTGTTCTGTTGTCTCTGAAAAGCAACTCAGTATCTTGTAAAACAGGATAGGACCATTTGAGCTGGTTCTGTGGTTACGCTCACAACCCTCAGAAAGAACCTTCCCTGCCGATACCTTCATCTTGGACTTCTAGCTTTAGAACTGAGACAATAAGTTTCTGTCATTTAAGCCATCCAGTCTGGTATTTTGTTTCAGAAAGAATGGCAGTCCTGACAAATTAATAGAACTCTCTACTCGGATTTGCAAAGTCTAAATTACTCTAAAATTGCTGCTAAATTTCATGTATTTTCAAAAATTTCTCAGATTAAAGAAATTGAGAAAGCCTTTCTTTACAATTTTAAAATTAGGACAGGTGATAGCATTTCAGAAGTTTTTACGACCACAGTCCCTAATTTGTATCTATTTTCCTCATTCCTTTCATTGTCAAATGCTGGGCCTCTACCACTCTACTTCCTGTCTCCCTAGGCCTTTATAATCCTCCATTGCTTGGCTTCATCCTTCTACCACATCACTGAACATGCCCACGAGTCACCAACAGCATCTTGAAATCACTTCTAAATGCTTTCCCAATGATCATCTTCATCAGCATTTGACATTGTCATCACCTGCAACTATTTCCCCTAATTGTTTTTAACAGAAGAAATACCCACTTTCTGTGAAAATTGTACACACTACAAAAGCATATGGAGTTAAAAGCGAAGACCTACTCTTCTAACCTCAAATTCCTTATAACAGTGGTGCTCAACCAGGGGCAATTTCGCCTCAGGGACATTTGGCAATGTCTGGAGATACTATTGGTTGTTAGGACCGGGGGTTTGGGAAGTGGAACATGCTTCCGGCATCTAGTGGGTAGAGGCCAAGGATGCTGTCAAACATCCTGCAATGCTCAGGACAGCTCCACAACAAAGGATTATCTGGCCCCAAATAACAATAGTGCAAATATTGAGAAAACCTGCCTCAGGCTTAAAAAATTGTGCTACTTTCTCACCTTTCATGGTGCTGCACTGGTGTTTTCTTTGTTTTCTGCTGAGGGCACTTTCATTCATTCAAAAAATATTTATTGAGCACCCACTCTGTGCCAGGCACTGTGCTAGGTATTGGGAAAAACAACAGGTATAGCAAAAAAAAAAAGAAAAAAAGATGGCTCCTAAAAAAATGGGCTTAGAGCTCAGGGCAGAAGACTGATAACAGCAAATTCAAATAACTATGAAAAAGTGTACCGTGTTAAAAAAGAGGCAAAGAGCAGTCTTTTATGAGAAAATAACTAAAAAGAACTAATTTAGGTTGGGGCAGTCAGGGTGGCTCCCTCTGGAAAGGCAACATTTGAGCTGAGACTTGGAGGGTTGAATAGGTGTGAAACAGGAAAAGATTAAGAACATCTAGACAGAGAAAACAGCACCTAGGGCCCTGGGGCAAGAGCTTGAAGAAAAAGGACATTGTGGGTGGAGCCTAGCAAGCAATGGGCAAGAATAGCATGAAATGACATGTAATAGTGCAGGGACGTGCTCATGTATGAGGGACCCCCGTGTAACCCTTTTGTGGAATGAGTAGCTCTTATAAAACAACTTTTTTTTCTCCTGCTAATTCTTCTATGGGTTTAGTTCTTCCCACCTCCCTCGGATGAAATCTAGGACAGGGCCCATGAGTTTTCTGGCCATGCCCAAGTGATAAAATGTCCTCTGGTCACTTCAAGTCACAGTATAGACTCATTTTGGTAATTATGATGTCCAGTACCATATCAAACTTCATTGGAGTTAGCGCTTCTCCCTTCCCCAGCTCAGCTTGCTGCAGCCTGGCCACTTGCAAGGTAAATAGAAACTCTGATAACCTTCTTCACTATTTCCCCCAGCTAGTGCTTCCACTTTTCCTCCCCTGTTCTTTCCTCTACTGCTCTTGATCAGGGGACTAAGTAAGATAAGAGAGAATATAAAGACAAGAAGAGTCTCTTTCGTCTAGTCCTATTGTGAGCTGGCATGTGCTCAACCTGGGCTTGGCAGGTGTTGAAGCTGAGTCTTTCTTTCGGAGAACACTATTGTTAGTTCTTTTGAGACAAGCCTTTCTTGTCCCATTTCTGGAATGTTCCCACCCATGCCTTCGAGATAAATGCATGTTCTCTTCCAGCTGGTCTGTTATGTACCTCCCTCAGTCCTTAAGCACCTAGAAGTATTCCCCCAACTTTCTTCAGCCAGGCCTCCTCAGGTCTCCATATAGCCCTCTGGGCAACGTATTAATTTCTTAGGGCTGCCATAACAAAATTCCATAAACTGGGTGGCTTAACCAACAGAAATTTACTTTCTCACAGATCTGGAAGCTAGAATTCTGAGATCAAAATGTCACCAGGGTTGGTTTCTCCTGGAGCTTATTTTCTTGTGTTATGAACTGAATTGTCTCTCCCACACCCACCATTCATAGGTTGAAGCCCAAACCCTAATATGACTATATTTGGAAATGGAGCCTTTAGGGAGATAATTAAAGTGTGGGGCCCTTAACTGATAGAATTAGTGTCCTTAAAAAAGAGAGAGATACCAGGGCACATGCACTCGTGCTCGCTCTCTCTCTCTCTCTCTCCCCCTAACTGGGGAAAGTTCACATGAGGACACAGCAAGAAGGCATATACACCCAGTCTGTGGTATTTTATGATGGCAACCTTGTAATTGTGCAAATCTTCATTTCCTTAAAATGACTTTTTCTCTACTCTTTCTCCTCCATTCAAACTGTCCTTGTACTCACTTGCTTCTTCTCTTCCCTTATCCTTCTGCATACTGCACGAACACTCCCTTAATCATTGTCTTTAGGTCAGCATCAAACACTCTTAGGAACAAAGCCTCAGGTCTGTTGACCACAGAAACAGTTTTGGTCAAACTAAAGATAACATCTTGCAGCTTCACACCCATGAAGGTGGAAATACTCTCTTGGCATCCCCCTGAAACCAGATAGAAGAATGCCATGACTGATATCAAGACCTGATGCAATGATCAATTGCCTCCTACCCTAGCACTGACCAATCAATAGAGCCCAAAACCCAACTTCTTTAACTAATGAGTTTTCCCTTATATAACCTATCCCCTACACGCCATCAGGGAGCCAGGTCTTTGAGTGCTAGCTCACCTGTGTCTCCAGGCTTGGTGCCACTTCCTTAAATAAACCTCTACTTTTTTTGCTACAAACTCCTGTCCATGTCTTCATTGGCTTTGATGAGTGGAAGCAAAATGAACCCTTGAGTTCAGTAACAGCCCAGTAAAAGACAAATACACTTTGGCTTGTAGATGGCCATCTTCTCTGTGTGTTTTCACATGGTATTTCTTCTGTGCATACATATATCTGTGTGCTAGTCTCCTCCTCTTATAAGGAGGCAGTTAGATTAGATTAGAGCCCACCCTGATAACCCCATTTTAACTTAATCACATCTTTAAAAATTCTATCTCCAAATAGAGTCCCATTCTCAGATACTGGGAGATAGGACTTCAGCATAAAAGCTTTGTGAGGACACAATTCAGCCCATATAACTAGGTGTCTATAAGATAACCCCACAGGAACTATCACAAGGCAAGGCATATATCTGCTCCATGAAACTCTTTACTATTGAGAATCAAGGCCCTTCCCAGTCACAGTTTCACACTCTTTAAATATTTTAAGCATGAGTCACACGTCAGTTCACCATGTCCCTTAAGCTCCAGGAATTAAATATCCAGCTCTTTGAAGGGTCTCATGAAAGCCTCTTTTCCTTGGGCTGGAAGTAAAAGGAAGGAGAAAAGGCATCGCCATCACTTCCTCATGAAGTGAGAGTGGGAATCATAGAACACTAACTGCTCTCTCCAAAAACCTTTTGTAATCTGAAACTTCCCGGAGAGTTGCTTCAATCTTTTTATACTCCTGGTTATATAAGAGGTCAAAGGTTGCAAAACTGATTTTTTGACATCTTTGTCAAGCCCTGAATAAATGGTCTTACTTTGGCTTGTGGAGCAGTTAACATCTATTGTCTCGAGGCCTTAGCTGAATATGAAACAGATCTAGCTTCACTTTAACATCCTCTTGTACCTGTAGTATGGTTAGGATGTCTTCAGCTGCAAGTGATAGAAAACCATGCTGGTATAATCAGGCACCGAATTTTTCACATAAGAAGTGCCTAAGGAGGGCAGCTCGAAGCGCATCAGAATGCCAGCCCATTTCTCTGTTATTCTCTTAGATCTGCCCTCCTCCATGTGTTGACTTCATCCTAATACTGGTAGCAAGATGCCATTACCTATAGATAAGACACAAGCTACAAATAGTCCCCCTGGTAACATCTTGTCAAGTCTCACAGACCAGAATTGGGGTACATGTCCTCCCTTACACCAATCACCAGCAAGAGACATGTGATTACCATGATTATCTCAGTCTTTTCAGGATTTCTACCTCCTGAGTGTCCCCAGAGTAGAGAAGGGGTCAGCTCTACCCCTACCCCACCACCACCACTATCCAGATCCAAACCCAAGGAGAGTTGATGCCAGTTCACAAAAGCACTAGGTACGTAAGATGATTCCTGCCCTTACATTCTCTCCTTCCTCTGTTCTAACCCTGAGGGAGTCAAATGAAGGGAGTGGAAAAGGAGCATCAGCCAGTATTATTTTTAAGATATATGGACTTCCATTAATTTCAAGGAGAGTCTGGTAACCAAAGAAATTGAAGATAGAAATTTGGAACTGGATCAACTGCTGCCCCTGCCAATGCAGACCTTATCATGGATAGTAGTTGGAGCACAGATTGCCCCAGGTACAATGTAGAAGCTGAATTGTTGAAACTTTCACCAGAAGTGAACTTAGATGGTATACTAGTGAAAGAGTACACATCAGCCGGTCCTACATAACAGGTGTATACTCAATCCAGTATATGCACATTTTAAATAGATTATTTTTCTAAAAAAATTTGAATTGCAAAACATGTCCAGAGGAGGATGGGGGCAGGAAGGTGACAGTCTAATTACTACAGAAGGAATTGAGACACTTGTCAAACCACCTGCACACACACATATGTACATACGCCCTGTGAAAGCCCAGATGGCCTCACAGAAGCCTCAGTTTAAAGGAACTGAATAAACCTAAAATCTGTTTAAACTTTTCTAGAGCATGGACAAATAAAAAGTCATCCCAATTCTTTTTCATGAAGTTTTCATACATTCAAACAAAAATCTGTCAAAGATAATAACAGAAGAAAAGTCCAGATCAATTGACACTGATCTTAGGAATATCAAAGAAAAGATCAACATTGGGAAATTAATTTAAAAGTTACACATGATATAATAATATATCACTATAAAACATGAGCAAATAACTGAAAATGATTACACAACAAGGAAACACAATATAATGTGGCTAGATACATATAAATAGCAATGAGTCAGAAAAAGATGAAAAAAATTGTGTTTGTAATAATAATAACATTGAATACATAAGAAACCATTGCCTAATCCAAGTTCACAAGGATTTGTTCTTTTGTTTTCTTCTAAAAGATTTATAGTTTTAGGTCTGAATCAGAAATGTAAAAGCTCTTAATAAAAAAATTTTTGTAAACTAAGATTGGAATAGATAAAATATATACTGCTTTTAGGTGGGAAGCCTCAATTTTATTAAATATTAAATCTCTCCAAAGTAATCTATAAATTTACAATGATTTCAACAAAAATATCAATCAGATTTTTTCAAAATAAAAGAAAAATTTGAATTTTGTATGATTCTTAATTGATTATACTATATTCTCTTTAATGTGCTGCTGGCTTCCCCTAGGTAATATTTTAAGATTTTTGCATTGATATGATTCAAGAAATATGGAGGAAAAAGTAACTATGAGGACAATGGAATTGGATGGCTATTGCCAAGCTCAAATGAGACCTGGTGGAAAAAATGAAAAGCTGAGAATGATTAAAACTGGCAATTAAAAGCTAATGTGAGCAAATTCATTAAATAGTAAAAGAATAGTTTTCCTTCAACAACTGGTGCTGAGACAACTGAAAATCCACATGCAAAAGAATGAAATTGAACTCCTACTCCCCGTCGAACACAGAAATCAACTCAAAATGGATCATAGACCTAAATATAAGACCTAAAACTATAAAATTCATAGAAATAAAACAAAAAATATATTTTTCTAAACTTGACTTAAGCAGTAGTTTCTTAAGTATGACCCCAAAAGTATGTACAGAAGAAAAAAATAGGAAAATTGGCTACATTAAAATTAAAAACTTCTATGATACCAAGTGATACCATCAAGAAAATGAAAAGACAATCCACAAAATGGGAAAAAATATTTGCGAATCATATGTTAAGGGGCTTGAATCCTGGAATGCATAAAGAACTTTTACAACTCAATAATAGAAAGACAAATAACCCAAGTTTAAAAATAAGCAAAAGATTAAATAGACATTTCTCCAAAGTGGATACGAATGGCAAATAAGCACAGGAAAATATGCTCAACATCACAAGTTAGGAGGGAAACGCAAATCAAAACCATGAGATACCACTTCACACTTATGAGGATGGCCATAATTAAAAAGACAGATAATAACAAGTGTTGACAAAGATGTGGAGAGATTGGAGCCCTTCGTACATGCTAGTGAGGGTGTAAAATAGGGCAGCTGCTTTAGAAAATAGTTCGGCAGTTCTTTAAAATTCTAAACATGGAGTTACCATATGATCCAGCAATTCCACTTTTTGGTATTTACCTAAGAGAAATGAACATATGTCCGCACCAAAAAAAGTTGTACATAAATGTTCATAACAGCATTATTTATTTATAACCAAAAAGTGGAAATAAATGTCCATCAACTGATGAAGGAATAAACAAAATGTGGTATATCTATACGATAGAATGTTATTTGGCAGTAAAAAGAAATGAAGTATTGATACATGCTACAACATGGATGAACCTTTAAAGCATTACGCTAAATTAAAGAAATCAGCCACAAAGGACTACATATTGTATGATTCCATGTATGTGAAATGTCCAGAATAGGCAAATCTACAGGGCAGAAGGTAGATTGGTATTTGTCAGGGGCTAGGGAAAAGGGCAAATTGGAAGTGACTGCTAATGGGTATGGGATTTCTTTTAGGGAGGACAAAAATATTTTAAAATTAGATTGTAGTGATGGTTGTACAACCCTGTAAAGATACTAAAAAATATTTAATTTGTACACTTTAAATAGGTGGATTCTATGGTTTGTGAATTATATCACAATAGAGCTGTTAAAAACAGCAAGTGTGAAAGCCAGAGGCCCTCCTGGGTAGCATGCAGAGATCCTCATCTCCTGTAGTGACAGGGCAGAGAAGGCTGAGGACAGACTCAAGAGTTTAAACCCTAAGACTAGGATTTAAGTTTTAAGAGTAGCTCAGCTCAAAAAAATGTTTAAGCCAACCAAAGTAGGTTGTCTCTACCAAGGTCAGGACATTTTTTGAGAAACAACAGGATCCTCACACATGAAATGAGGACATCTGAGTTGATGCATCTAAAAATCTTGAATTCTCGGATTTCCCTAAACCCTCTGAGCTTACAGAAGTGGCCCGCCCTCCCCTATTAAGGGCCAGCACTCCTCTCTTGCTTGAAAACAGCGCAAAGGCCTCTTCTCATAGGATAGCATACCTCCCCTTCCCCACTCAGAGTCTGTCCTGCCTGCTGCTTCTTGCAGCAGGATTAAGTCACTTTGTCACACTACTGGGGCTGTGCTGGTCCTACTAAGGGAGGAAAGGTAAGAAGAGCTGCAGCACCTGACCTTGGCCTTCATATACTGCCAGGAGCTGAGAGAACACACATAGCGCTGGTTCTGAGAAGGCTCTATCAAGAAAGCCAAAAGAGAGGGTTGGATGAGGAAGGGTTTATTGGTTTGGGAACACCTTCCTGGGATACAGGATTTAACACTTTGTCAAGACTCCAGGAGATGGTGCAAACACATCCTGGAAGCATGGAAAAAAACAATGGTCCACAGTAAGTGAGGTATAAATGCCAGAACTGCCATGGCAGATGGTGGATAAAGGGAATGAAAAGCTCAGAGAAGTAGGCACACTGGAGCAGACAGTGTTACAGTGGAAATCCAGAGAATACCTTGTTTCCCAAAGCACTAAGGAATGTGCTGGTGGGAGGGGCTCTAGCTGCACCCAGGGGTTCAATGGTGTCTGAAGAAGATGCTGCCACAGAACTGGGCTCACTAACTGAAAAGAGTAAATCCCCTTAAACAACAGAGGCCAAGTGGTGGCACGTCATTGTCAGAAGTCAGGTGGAGGCAATTATCACAGTGAGTGTCACAGTCAAAGGGGCAGCCAGGGGGCCTGACCCACAGGAAGTTAGGAAAAGAATGAATAGAACACAGTGCCCCTCAAAACAAAATAGATGGGCAGTCACAAGAGTACAACTCAGTCTGTACAATCAAAAGAAATCAAGGATGGTTGAGCTAGAGGCTGAGGTTGTTGCTCCAATAGTCATCTAAGGTAGTTTTAGACCCAGAACCCACTGATTAAAGGAAAGCCTGAGCCCAGGAAGAAGAACTCTGAAATATGCCATAAAGTGCATAGTAATGAGTCTCCCAGGAAGAACTGAAAGGACCTACATTCATCAACTTATATAGCTGGACACTAGAGAAAGGGAAATGCTTAAACATTTCAAGACTCTTGGTTACAGGGTCCAAGTTGACATTGATACCCAATGCCCAGTGGATTCACTGGTTCCCTAGACCCACCCAGTGGTCATTTCTTCAGTCTCTAAATGTAAAAATACAATAGGTGTACTTGGTAGTCTCTTCTATTAGTTTCTTGGCCTGAAGGGTAAGAGCTCTCCTTGAGGGAAAGACAAAGGAGAAGTTTCTGAAACAGTCCTTCCCTAGACAAGAATATTATATTCCAGGTAGAATAGCTGAGATTATTGCCAATATTAAAGATCCAAAGGAAGAAAGGGTGGTGATCTCCATCATATCTTCAGAATGGCCTCTGTACCCAGACAGACCCTGGAGGATGACTGTGGATGACTGCGGACCTGACTGAGGACTAGCCCAGTTATACCCACTGTGCCTGACATGGTGTCTTTTCTAGATTAGCATGGCTTTGGATTCATGGTACATAACATAACCACTGATCTGGCAAATACAGTCTCTTCTATTCCTACAAAAAAAAAAAAAAAAAAGGCTTAGAACCAGACATCATTCACTTGAAAGAGAACCATGTTACATTTGGGCTTTGGCTTAATGACTCTGCCATAGACAGTACATAAATGAATAAACATAACTATGTTGCAATAAACCTTTAATTTGAAATTTGAATTTTATACAATTTTCATGTATCACAAAATATTAGTTTTCTTTTTTTTCATCCATTTAAAAATGTAAAAAAGAAAGTAAAAACCATTCTTAGCTCAAAAACAGGCAGAGAGCTAGATTTGCCCACAGGCCATAGTTTGCCAGTCCTGTTCCAGAGCAAGGCCATGGGATCTGAAATAGAACATAATACCTTTCCAAAAAAGAAAAAAAAATCTTCTGATATTTATAGGGCCCTAATAAAGACCAAACACTTGATCATACAGACACAATTGCTTGTCATGAGCTGGGTTTTGTCAGATATACCAAGCCAGGCAGGCCCAACAATAATCCATCACAAAATGGAAGTGGTCCACCTAAGATTGAGAAAGAACAAGGCAGGAAGGCACATACAAGCTACTTGAGCAGGTAACTGAGACCCCCAAGTCACTCACCATTACTGCACCAGCTCCTCTCCCTCCACTCATATCTACAGGTATATAGAGGGTTCCTTATGACAAAATGACAGTAATAAAGAAAAAAAAAACAAAAACCAAAAACACCCTGAGCTTGGTCATAGATGAGTCAGCTAAATATGTGGGCTCAACCAAAAGTGGATGGCAGCTGTACTCCAGCCCCACTCAGGGTATCCTTGAAAGAGAGTAGTAAGGAGAAATCTCTCAATGGCAGAGCTTTCGGTGATATATCAAGTCATCTTCTTTATGTGGAAAGAGAAGTGACCTAAGATTAGAAAATGCATGAACTCATGAGTAGATGGAGAAAGATTGGACGATCAGAAACAAGGAGGTCTGAGGAAGAAGCACATGAATGTGTATATATGGGAGAGAGTGAAATTGTGAAGATCTTTGTATCACGTGTTAGTGTCCACCAGAGAGCATCTACCATGAAAGAGGCGTTAAATAGCCACATAGAAAATGGTTCAGACAGTTGACAGCAGCCAAATAAGCACATGAACAGATAACCAAAAGTTGCAGGGATGGAGGCTAAGCATGTGTCCAAAAGCATAGGCTTCCATATACCAAAGGAGATCTAGCTTCTGTCACTGCTGAATGTCAAAATTGACAGCAGCAGAGACCGATGCTGAGCCCTAGATATGGCACTGTCTGTTGAGGAAACCAACCAGCCTCTTGGTGTTGATCCTTCCTCTGATCCCTTCAACCTAAGAAGGGACAGTGATTCATTTGAGAGGAACGGACACATATTATGAATATGGGGTTGTCTTTTCTGTTCATAAGCCCTCAGCCAACACCACTCTCCAGGAGCTTACAAATAGATAGATCTACTCTTACAGTAGTCTACACTGCACTACATCAGAAAAGAAGATCCACTATATAGCAAAGGAGGTGTGAGAATGAGTACATGGCCATGGGAGCCACTGACCATATTACAAACTGCCCACCCCAGAAGCTGTTAGTCTGAGAAAATGATGGAAAGCAAA
This sequence comes from Pteropus alecto, assembly GCF_000325575.1. Lineage (NCBI taxonomy): Eukaryota > Metazoa > Chordata > Mammalia > Chiroptera > Pteropodidae > Pteropus > Pteropus alecto. The sequence continues at coordinate 13,210,643 of NW_006434369.1, forward strand.
AGGGAAGTGCCAGCTGGAATGTAACATCCCATGGGAATCAATGTATACCTTAAATAAATGACTTTTAGAGTTTGGAGAAACGGCGAAATGAGAAACATCCCCAGATCTCTCCCCTTGAAACAACAATAAGCTGAACATCTAAAACTCAACAAAAAACACCCAGCACACCAACACCTCTGAGCGTGGGATCTGCACATAAGAGCTACCACAGGTCAGAACCCCAGGTGTTGAGTGGTGGATTGGAAAAACAAAGAAACTGCCTCTCGTAGCCACCGGAGCTCCCTGCAGGAGGAGGGGGAGGGGAAAAGGTGCGGCGAGTTCCCTGAACATGCCTGCCTGAGAGAATTGTGAGTTCTACACAGCCAGTGGCAGGGCACAATCATCAGGGCAGAAAGCAGAGAAGCGAGTCAGCAGAAAACAACAGTTGATTTCTGCCAGCTGAGGTTGCAAAACCGAGGCTGAGCTGCAGCCCCCAACCCCGAACCCAGAGGCCCCCTCCCTCCAAATCCTCTGAGACAGAACACCGCGGAGCCCCAGGGGAATCTGAGCAAACGCTACCGAAACTGTTGCTAACACTGACAGGAACTGAAACTGAGGGTAGCGAGCATGAATAAATATCTACAAGAAAATAGAAAGGCATTATTTAGGCTTTATATAAAGCGGGGATCCAAGAGGCTTAGACACCACCTACTGGAAACCAAAAGAAAGGTGCCTTCTTTCAGCAGACTGAAGAGAGACCTTTATATATAAATCTTCTTTCTGGGAGGAAAAAAAAGCAGAATACATTTTCATTAATGCCCAGGAAGAGAAATAGTCCATTAAACACCATCAACAACCATGGTGACAAGGCATATTAGAAAGAAGGACAAAATTTTCTGGAAAACAAGCTTACAGACATAGAAATATGTGACCTAAATAACAGAGAATTCAGGATGGTATTTCTGGAAAAACTCAATGAGTTCCAAAATGAGTCATATCAACAATTTCAGGAATTGAAAAGAAAAAACTAGATGAGTAAAACAAGGAGATTGAAACCCTCAAACAGAACCAAATAGACCTTTTGGATATAAAGAACACACTGCAAGAGTTGAAAAATGAAATAGCAAGCTTGGAAAATAGAGTCAACCAAATGGAGGAAAGGATCAGTGATATCGAAGACAGAAATCTAGAAATAAATCAGAAGGAAGAACAGAGAAACCAAAAAATGAAAAATAATAAAGAAGTATAAGAACTAGTTGATACCATCAGGAAAGGAAACATAAGAATAATGGGAATTCTCGAAGGGGAGGAAAAGGAGCAGGGACTAGAAAGCATTTTCAGACAAACAGTTGATGAGAATTTCCCAAATCTAAGGAATGAGCTGGAGCTTGGAATTCAAGAAGTTAACAGAACACCCAATTATCTCAACCCCAAAAGGCCTTCACCAAGACACATTGTATTAAAATTATCAAAAATCAACAATAAAGACAGAATTCTTAGGGCAGTCAGAAAGAAGAAAATGGTAACTTATAAAGGAAAACCCATTAGATTATCATTGGACTTCTCAGCATAAACCTTACAAGCAGAAAGGAATGGAATCAAATATTTAAACTATTAAGTGAAAGGAACTACCAGCTTAGAATAACATATCCAGCTAAGCTCTCCTTTAGATATGAAAGAGAAATTAAGACCTTTCTAGACAAACAAAAATTGAGGGAATTCTCCACTACGAGCCCTGCACTACAGAAAATACTGAAAGGGGTCAGCTCACCTAAAACAAAATGACAGAAAAAAATACATAATTAGGAGTAAAGTGACTATCATACAAATAGAAGCAGAGGAGTGCAATCCTTACTAAGATCAGGGTATTATAAGCTTAAACAATAAGAAGAAATTTGCTATACCAAGATAGTAATGAAAGTTCAGCATACATAGGGACAAATTGAGATAACAATGATTGAAAGGGGAAGGATTCAAAGATCCAAATTCGCAAAGGGGAATGGAGATAAGGCACTCACAAAAGAAAATGGACGACTATATAAATATAACTATCCTTTACATATTCATAATGGTACCCACACGCCAAAGATTTGCAACTGAAGTATATAACATAAAACAAGAAGGAGCAGCGGCAAAACCCACAGAAGCCAGCCAAAATAAAGAAAACAGAAACACTAGGACAAGGAAGCTATGGAAACACTGAGCTACCAGAAAGCAAAAGATAAAATGGCTACAAAAAGACCTCATATTTCAATAATCACCCTAAATGTAAATGGACTGAACTCACCAATAAAAAGGCGCAGAGTTGCAGAATGGATTAAAAAACAAAATCCAACCATATGCTGCCTCCAGGAGACACATCTCAGTTCCAAAGACAAATATAGACTCAAAGTGAAAGGGTGGAAAATGATATTTCAAGCAAATGGCATTCAGAGAAAAGTGGGAGTGGCAGTACTAATATCATACGAAATAGACTTCAAAATAAAAAAGTTAAAGAAAAATACTGAGGGACACTTCATAATGATAAAGGGAATCATGCATCAAGAAGATGTACACTTATTAATATCTATGATCCCAATCATGGAACCCCAAAATATATAAAGTAATTACTAACAGAACTAAAGGGAGAAACAGACCAAAACACTATCATAGCAGAAGACCTAAATACCCCACTGTCATACATGAACAGATCATCCAAACAGAAAATCAATAAGGAAATAACATCCTTAAATGACATATTAGACCAACTGGATATAATTGACATTTACAGAGCCTTCCATTCCAAAACAGCTACTTGTACATTCTACTCTAGTGCACATAAAACACTTTCAAGGATTGACCACATACTAAGATACAGAGATAGCCTCAACAAACATAAGAGGGTTGAAATCATACCAACCATATTCTCTGATCATAATGCTTTGACACTAGAGATCAACTGCAAAAAGAAATCAGGAAGAACCACAATTACATGGACATTAAACAACATGCTGCTGAAGAATAACTGGGTCAGAAGAGAAATTAAAAGAGAGATTAAGAGATACATAGAAACATATGTTATAATGATAGTATAACATATCAAAACTTTTGGGACACGGCAAAAGCAGTCATAAGAGAAAAGTTCATATTATTACAGGCTTATCTACAAAAACAAGAACGAGCCCAAATAAACAACCTAATGCTTCATCTTAAAAAACTAGAAAAGGAAGAACAAATGAAGCCTAAAGTCAGCAGAAGGAAAGAAATAATCAAAATTAGAGCAGAAATAATCAAAATTAACAGAAATAAATGAAATTGAAAACAACACACACACACACACACACACACAAACACACACACACAAACAATAGA
>NW_006434369.1:13217001-13226892 GCF_000325575.1 Pteropus alecto
CTGCACCTCTGGGCTCCGCAAATTTAGAGGATCTCAAAGAGAAAAGAAACTCTTCTGCCAGGAGACACAGTCAGGGAGCCCCATTAAACTTTAAGCTGTGACTGCCAATTAGAACTTCAGACTCCGTCTGCTAAAACACCAACAAGTACAAGGAGGAGTCAGCATCTTGGCAGAGGAAACTGAATTTGATTGTCAGGAGGAGGTTCAGTTGCTGTTCTATGATAGGATCAGGATGTAATATATATGGCATTTGGGTGATCTGCTATGGCATCTTGGTCCTCCCTTGCCTTATTTGACAGTAAATGGACAAGTGTAGCAGCCATGGCCTGAAGAAGGCATGGTGACCGGAAGTTTGAATCTTCAGGGATTAGGGTCTGGGTCATGACCCCAACTAAGCCACTGAAACCAGCAAAGGTACTAGCTAAGGGTGAAAGGAATCTAGAAAGAATAGTAGAGAAGAATAGCAATGAACTTCAGAAGACGCTCAATAGCAAGAACTATAGTTTATCCCACTAACCTCCATCTTCTGTAATCCTGGAGGAACTGCTCTCAGCCCTTATACCAGGAAGTGGATTCAAGCAGCATAGGGGTGGACTGTGGTGGATGCTGGGATGTGCTGCCCAGATTCCCCCTCAGCCTTACAGGATTACTTTGGATGTAGAAAAGTGTCTCACTCATGCCCATACCCACTCCCCAGAGTGGAAAAATCCAATGCCTGACTGTGAGTATATAAATGCCTGGTATCCTCACTCCAACTTGGAACAACTCTGAAGGCTCATCCCAGCTTCAGAACATCTTGCAGGACCATCTAAGACATCCTTTAGACTGCATTGCATCTCAGCTTCTCTTTCTATACAAACCTGATTCCTTGCCTTCTAGAGTATTGATCCCAAGAGTGCCTTTAACAAGCCTCCTGCACACTCATCTTCCCAGACTATGCTTCACAAGGAACCTAACCTGCGATAAAGTAGATCTGGCTCTTCATTTTCTCTTGTATATAATGCTAATATGATATTTGTTATTTCCCTCTACATGCTCTCCTTCAATAAATTACAGAAAGGTGTGCTCCACAAAAACATGGCAGCAAACCAGGAAAGAGATCTGGGATCCAGAAAGCAAGGGATCTAGCTAAGGAAAGAGGTGACATCTGTGAAGTGGACCTGCAAAGTGACCAGTTCATTCTGGAGCAAGAGAGAGATATCCGAGAGGGTCATCTCCAGGAAAGAAAGAAAAAAAATAATGAAATCAAATCCTAATGTGTTTAAGTATATTTGGAACATCCTGGACTTTCAGAACTCCAGGAGGTGGTTAGAGCCATAGGTACCTAGGAAACTAAGCAAATGAATACATGACCAGATGGAACAATTATTAACATTGAGAAATTGAAACGATTCACAAGAAAGAAAATAAAATTTGAGTTCATTACTTGGCTGGGCTTGAACAATATTTACCTGGTTCTCATAGTGCAAACACTGAATATTGATTTAACAAAAAATGAAGCTACTGGGAAAATAGGAAGAGAGGCAAGTTTGTTTGTGTGGAGGATGATGTAAGACAGCTAAATCTTCACTTTCTTCAGTACGAGGTCAGAAGGTTATACGTAAAATTGAAAAATAAAAGAGAGAAATGGGATAAACAGATTATTCTGGCATATGGAAATAACATGAGAAAGAACTAAAAGTGTTGGAAGTTGCAGCTCTAGAAAGAGAAATTCCAAGCAGGAAAGAGCGGAACAAAATGCTACTTACACTTTTTCATTGTAAATTGGGTAGAACTATTTGATTTTTCTAAACTACGTACATGTATTACTTTAAAGCAATAAATATTAACTTTTTAAAAGTAAAGAAACTCCATAAATCCTTGATTGATCGATCAATCAATCAATTGATTTGTCTAAGTCAAAAGATTATTTGACTTTAAATAAAAAGCGCCATAAGTATAGAGTGAATCCTGCTATCAAATAAACTAACAGCTTGTCCGATTGAGTTAACCACAGTCCCCTTCTACCCTCACCCAGCTGAGGACTAGGAAGCAAGCCAAACTTGGCGTTGAGTCACTGCTGGGATGACCAAAGACGCTGCTCCCAAGTGCTGGCACTTCGTTTATTTATTTAGGAAAGTCCCTAATCCAGTCCTTTCATTCAGAAACTATTTTTTAAAATTTTATTATGCAAATGTTCAAACGTGCACAGAAGTGGAAAGAACCTCCATTTACTCATTTCCTACCTTTAAAAATTACTAACACTTACCAATTTGTTTTACTTGTTCCCCCACCCCAACCCCACCCTGCCCCATTTATTTTGTCCGGAATATTTTAAAGCTAATCCCAGACATTATGGTATTTTACCCATAAATAGCTTACTATGCATCTCCAACTAATAGGAAATTTTTATTTTTGTTACATAACCATCATGCCATTATCACACCTAAAAAACTTAACAATAATATCATCTAATACCCAACTATAAATTTTGCTGATTGTCTCAAAGGTATGATTATGCATTTTGTTTGAATTAGAATTTAAATAAGATCCACACATTGCATCTGATTTCTATGCCTCTTAATTCTCTTTTATTCTCTAATAACCCCTCTCTGTTTATTTTTCATGCCATTGAGGAAATAAGGTCATTTATGGTGTAGAATGTCATTCATTCTGGATCTGGTTCATTGCTTCTTCATGCCATTTTAACTCGTTCCTCTAGTTCTCATGTTTCTTATAAACTAGTTGTCAGGTCTAGATAGATCAATTTTTGGACAGAAATATTTGCTAAGTGATGCTATATGCCTCCAATCATACTATGTCACAGGCTCATAATTCTAGCTGCTCCACTTTGAGTACTGACAAGACTGGTCATTAGATTCACATAGTGTCAGCCTCATTTCTCCAGCATGAAGCTCTCACAAACGCTTCACTTAAATCTTTAGCATCTGTGATATATGGTTTCCAGAGATCACCACAAGCAATTCCTCCCATGTCTGGTCCAGAATTGTGGGAACTGGTGACATGTCTGGATGCCGAACTGCTATGGAAGAGTGACTTGCTCTTTTGACCAGGAGTGCCTACTGCAGTCTCCCCGTTGTATGTTGGGTGTGTAGAGGAGAGATAACTTGCCTTCTTAGTTCATAAGTCTCAGATTAATAGAAGCCACACCTGAGGACCTAATTTAAATAACAAGATTCATACTTTGAGCTGACACCAAATTGGAAATATATAGGAGAGAGTATTTTGCGCATGGAAGGGGTGTGAACTATTGTGGCCAGGGGACACACAGTGGTAGATTGTTCCCAAGGTTGGCCATACCTCCTATCGGAGCTGGAGTCTATTTCTTCTCCCTTTGAATCTTGAGAGACTTTGTGATTTGCTTCATCCAATAGAAGGTAGCAGAAGTGATGCTATGCCTTTTGCCAGTTTAGTCCTTAAAAGATCTGCCAGCTTTGACAGGTTCTGCCTCCACCTTTATGGAAGCCAACCATCATATGAAGAAGTTCAGACAGATTATGAATAAGAGGCCACCTGGAAGAGAACCAACGCTCCCTGGTGACAGCCAGCACCAAAGTCCCAGATGTGAGTTGGATCATCTTGGACATTCCAGCCCTGGCCTAGCTCCTGTAGAATGTAGCCACATGTGTGACCCCAGCGACCCCAGCTGACCCACATAATGGTGATTTGTTGTGTATCAACAGATAGCTGAGAGAGAGAGAGAGAGAGAGAGAGAGAGGAGAGAGATGGATGATAGATAGATGATAGATAGATAGATAGATAGATAGATAGATAGATAGATAGATAGATAGATAGATAGATTCATTGATGACTGTTGCCTAGACTCATTAGGAGTTGAAAAGTATGATTTTTCTAGCTTCTTCTTTATTGATTAACTGGAAATCTGCTGAAAAAGGAGAACTTTCTCTCAACAACTATTTGTTTATCCTGAAACGGTAAAAATACAAGAAGAGGAGGACAAATACTTGATGGTTCCCTTTAATTTTGAATTTTCTTAGTGCCCTAGTAATTCTAATTCACCGTTAAGATTTAGGGTTTTCCTGCTTTTATTGTTTGGGGTTTTTAGTATCATTATGAACCCTTGGATATTTATATATTGAATGTATTTTAATCTATTGCAGTGATTATCCTTCCCAATACTCAAATTTTCCCCTTTTTGGCCTGTGGGAACCTCCTCAAATTAGATTTGTGTCCTTACGGCATGACCCCATTTGTCTTTGATATATTCCTTGCCTTCTGGCAAGGTGACCTAGGTTCACTGTATACATTTCCTGCCCGAGACCTAGAGTCAGCCATTTCTCCAAGAGTCCTAGTTCTTTTAGTGGGAAGTGTAATCTATTTATTATTAATTTACATTCAATTCCAACAAACTTATCAATTAAATTTCTTAGCCCCAGATACTTAGAAATATTACATTAGAAATGGGCTGCTATAGACATACACCCACGGATGGCTGAGAAAGAGACAGCTAATAGCCTATTAATAGAAGAGAAAAATGGGGGGTGGGTGAATTATGAAAGGCATACATAAGAACTCATAAATTTCAGCAATCTGGCCCAGCTCCAAACTTGCATTCTCCAAGAGCTCTTCAGTGTTCCCATTTGATATTAATCTCTTCTGTTGTTTCTTTACATTTTATTTATACCTCTATTATATTGATAAAGTTGTTCTTGTTTTGGTCTGTTAATCTAGATAAGTACCCTAGATCCATATTAGAATCATCTAAAGTACTATTTATTAAAAAAACAAAAACAAATTATGTCTGTGTCTTAGTCCTAGAGATCCACATTCAACAGTCTGGAATGAAGTCTAGGCATCTACATATTTTTTAAATTTTCCAGATGATTCTGATAGAGTTCCAGCACTGAGAATCACTGGTAGTCTAGCCTGTGACCCTGGAAGGATAGAGATTCACGAAATAGTCCTGTGTCTCCAATAGCTGTAATACCCAGAAGTGACATTCAATAAATGCTTGCTGATTTGAAATGAGATTGAAGTTACTAGGAAACTGGAATCAAAAATAGTTCATCTTTTCAAGATAAATTGGAGAGAGTGTTCCACCTTATTCTCTCAAAGGACTGTCAAAACAATGTATTTCCAAAGGTATTAAGATAGCTCAGGTTTTCATTTATCTGGAGAAAAATATTACTGTATTGCAAAAGCTTTTATCCCAAAACATAAATCTCCAGTTAGAAGCATAGATTGAAATGACCCTTACTGATGCAGAGTTGAAATTTACATGTAGACAATACTAATGCTGGAGATGTGATAATATGCCTTGGAGATAAAGCTACTGTAATATGGTCAATATACAACAGAAGGTGTGGTGAACAGTGCCACTGTGACCATCATGGTGGCACATAATTCTAAACCATTTTACATTGCTTCCTGACTGCCCCTTGTAGTTCACTGGACCTTTTTGGGGAGAATAAGTGTATCTTATGTAACACACTATTTTGTATTTCTTCAGCACTTAGTGTTTTAGACATAATACATACTCAATAAATAATTGGTAAATCTTTTAGATAGGAGCTGTGCATGTGCTTACCGCCTGTCCTCTTGTGTGAGTACTGTATCTAACCACAGTTAGGGCCATATATTTTTACTATCCTCATTAACATGATACAGCCACAAAAACATTGCAAATATCATCCTTTCTATTTTAGAAGAAACAAAAAACTACAATTTTCTCTAAAAATAACCTAGGTTGGAATTTTCTTCCACCCATGAGAGCACTATGTTTATCAACTCACAGTCCCAAGACCTGTGACAACATTCTAAAACAATGCTTCACTTTGATAATCACATATAATAAGCATTTGGTTCCTTAAGTTTTCATTCGCTTGAAAATTTCTTTTATCCTAACAAAATCAGGAACTTCTTTTCTCCATTTAACACAGTCTATCTAGTCAACAGCAGCCCCATGTTAGGGTGCCTGCAGAGGGGAAAAGAGTAAATTATGGATAACAGTGCCCAGTACCCTGAAATTGACCCAGACCAAGAGGGTCCAGAGACTCTAGCACAAGTTCCATTCAGATTAGACCTACTCTTGAGAAAATACTAATTTTCAACCCATGTATCTATTTCTAACAGCTGGAAGCAGAGTAGCTTAGAATAAACTCTAGAGCCCAAGTCAAACCTGAAAATGAGATTTAGGTATCCTTTGTCCTTTGGGTGCATTTTATGAAGCTAGTCTAGGCCTGAATCAAGAGTTTGATCAATCTAGAGTCCAAATCACATTATGCGGAATGAGCTACGTCTAGTGGAGAATGATGGCATTATTTTTCTGTTGTCTATCTTTCAGGATCTTTCATGAAGGTAAGTATAGATCTGCCATGTAACTCCCAGAGACTCTCCTAAAAGTAAGTCCTTATTCCTTTAGTGCTCCTCAACCAGGTGAGATTTTTGAGAGTTTTGATTGTCACATTAACTAGGAACTCCAGGATATCTCCTCACATTCTGATGTGATACCTCCTGACCTGGTTTCCAGCCTCTACTAGAGCAAATCAGATTTAGAATTCAAATACATCAAACAAGGACTGAACTCACCGCATCAACTCTTTCCAAGTTTTAGCTGGCCTGGCTTATCTCAGCTTATTCAGAAGAGGGTATTCAGATTCCATGTTCATTGACTTCTGGATCCATCCTATTCTGGGTCATCACTGATGAAAGGTTTTTGATTTTTAGAAATGTTTCATATTCCACTGGTAAATTAGAGTCTACCCCCTTCGGTTGCTTGTGTGTGTGAGCACGTGCGTGCACGCACACACACACACACACACACACACACACACACACACCCTTACTTAGAGGCTACACTCTATCAACTCATTTCTTAGTAACATGAATTTAAGACTGGGAATTATCTTCAAAATTAAGCAATGACAATTTGTACTTGGCCTAAGCTTGCATTTTTCTTGTAAGTCCTCACTGAAGTCCACAAAAAGTAGCCAGTATACTCCAACACTGGAATTCTTCCTACCAAGTCACCTAGTGTTACCCTTGGTAGTCCACTGTGTGAGGCCAACATACAGCAGGTAAAAATTGGACCAGCATTTCACTACTATTTAATAAGTATTGCCAACTTTACAATCTGGGATAGAGGAATTTTTGTGACTTCTACTCAACATTGACTCAGCCAATTCCCTGTTGCAGAATCTGTTGCTTGCTAATTTTTACTCTTGGTGCTAATTTATATATTACTCATTTATTCAACAAATATTTCTTTGTCTCTATTATGTGCCAACCATTGTTCTCATTTCTATGGATACAGTGGTGAATTAGGCAGACAAGATCCCTGCTTACATGGAACATATAAGAATTCATACGATTCCAAAGGACCAAAAGTCCAACCCAAATAGGTTAATGCCCCCCTAAAAGTAACTAACTAAGATAACTGAAAAGTTCAAGGGTAGCATTGGCTTCAAGCATAGCTTTCTGTAAATGCCAAACAATGTTGCCAGAACCCAGTTTCTCTCATCACATGGTTTTCTGGCCATGGCTTATTCTGTGTTTTGGCCTTATTTTCAGACAGTCTCTCCCTTCCTGATCACAAGATGTCTACAGAAGATCTAGAATATGTATCTTCCAGACTTTAAGCCCAATAAGATTTCATTTTGTTCTCTTTGATTGAGTCATATTGGGTCCATGGCCAGGGAACTGAGACACCCTGATTGGCTCAATCTGAGTCATATGTTCTGCACCTTGAAAGAGCCAAAACCACCGGAAGTAGATGGAATGAAAGTGGATTATGGGGTGGTTCCCCAGAGGGATGTTGGGGCGTGGTTATAATAGAAAAGTGAATGGATACCGGGCAGCAAAACACATCTGCCGGATCCAGAGGAGTGTGAATGTCCTGACTCACATACACACACCCAACCCAAGATCTCCACCCCTGGCTTTCAGAGTTGACCAGGAGTTGGTGGTGCTACATTCAGCAGAAAAATATCTGAATCAATGATTCATAAGAGGCCAGTGAACACATGAAGTTGAAGTCCCAAGTCAGGAAGTCATTGAAAGAAGGTATGAGTGTTACATATGCCAAAGGTCATTCTGACTGTCCTGAGATTGTCTGGAAAGTTCTTTTCCATTCATCGCCCTTTAAAGTCTAGATAAGGTTAAATGTCCAACAGATTCAGTTTTACAAAGGCTTGGGCTCCTCAAAGTTATTCTGGAAGACTGGAGATTGGAAGAGAGGGGAGTAGTAAGGCTGAACCATAATTCCAAATTATTGAGTTTCTCAAACTCATCGCCAAGAATTACTCAAGCTAGAGAATAACAGGATAGCAAGATGAATATGACATATCTTTTCAGAAAATATATTTTACTCAGTAGAGAGTAACTTAAAACATTGTTTATATAATAAACAGACATGCAATGGAGTAGAATGCAAAATTTACATGAATTTTAAGATAAACCATAAACTTCAAAGAAATTTTCAAATTTGCTATGGATACCCAATGTAAAATAACTTGCATAAGAGAAAAGCCAATCTTTCTTTTTCAGACAGAAATTAGTGAGCATGATCCTTATCAGAGAAGCTAATCCTACCCCTCCAAGCAGAAAATTCAGTGCGTTGGCAAGGTCTTTTTAGTAGCCCAGGGAGCAGCTATTGAGTATGGCTGAGTAATGGCCCTGTATGTTACTCCCAACAGACTCATAGGGAAACAATGTGAAGTACAAGGTTAACAGAACTCCACTGTGAGTAAGTAGGTCTTGCAATTATGAAATTGTGAGGAAAATATTAATCTCTTTCTTTCCACTAGACAATCAGAAAAATAATTATGCACTTTCACAACTCACACTGGTGGGCAATGCATAAAAAACAAACTTGGAAAGTCTGCCAGGACCGTCTCGTGAAAGTCTGACCTAGGATATTTTGATGCTGTGGTACCAAAGTCTATTGTCTAAATAGTCCTGGAGGACTTGGAGTGGCAAAAAACACAACACATCTTGTCCTCTCAGAGCCCCTGGGATGATACTTCTAGACTGTCTTGCTAAGACTTTGGGAAAGCACTGCTGGGAGGAGAAAGATGTCCCCTGGGGCATAACAATCCCTTTACAGAGTTTCCCAAACAGCAGGTAGAGGGTCAAGATGAAGCTTAGAGGAAGTAAAAACATGACATGGAGGGTTAGGGGCCCGAGGGCAGAAACTTGATTTATCAAAACAGAGTCTCCTGTGGGAGGTTAATACCTTGCAAGCTTGTCCTTAGACCATGGACAATGTCAGCGTATGGTTTACAATTCTTTCTACCATATGCTGTCATTCCGTTTAGTTTTTCCCAGTCCTTCAATTAAATTGGATCCACCCACAAAGCTATGTGTAGTAAGCTGTACAGAGAAGATCCACAGAGCTACAGAGCAGTGTGAAGCACGTCTCACTGTAGTAAAAACAGATTGAAAAATGAGGTGGCTGCTCAGCTCACAATTCCTGTAGTGATCATCTTTGCCCTCCTTTCTTCTTTGGGGAAATTGCTTTACTCTAACATGTGGTTCACATTTGAGCTGCATTGTGCCACCTCCATGCCACATGAGTCCAAGGAAAGCTCTTGACTCCAGCTACGTTCTTCCAGCTGGCCCAGGTTGTACACCAGGCCCATCAGAACCCTTACGCAGTTTTGTTCAGCTGAAACTGGAATAAGCCTTTTCCTCTCAGAGTGAAATGTAAGGAAGATGTATGCCCAGTGCTATGGTTCACATTTGAGCTGCATTGTGCCACCTCCATGCCACATGAGTCCAAGGAAAGCTCTTGACTCCAGCTACGTTCTTCCAGCTGGCCCAGGTTGTACACCAGGCCCATCAGAACCCTTACGCAGTTTTGTTCAGCTGAAACTGGAATAAGCCTTTTCCTCTCAGAGTGAAATGTAAGGAAGATGTATGCCCAGTGCTATA
>NW_006434369.1:13226967-13253042 GCF_000325575.1 Pteropus alecto
TTAAAAAGAAGAAAGAGGAGGAGAAGGAGGAAGAGGAGGAGGAGGGGGGAGGAGGAGAAGGAGGAGGAGGAAGAAGAAGAGGAAGAGGAGGAGGAGGAGGAGGAGGAGAGCTCTAGTTCTGGTCAGCTCTGTTCTTTCTACTGTTTGCTTATATAAGTGAATACATTCCTCTTTTTCTAAGCCAGTTGGTGTTAGATAATTATCACTTAAAAACAAAAAAATCATGTTCAATCAATGTCCTTTACACCACACATGGATGCCCATGCACATACCGCAACACTCATGCACACTGAAGCCAATAGATTCCAGACTGAGACCAATGGTGAAGTAAACAAAGCCTAAAGTCAAAAAGGTGGGAACATAGCTTTGAGAAGTCATGTGAACACCTCGGGAACAAGTAGGAGATATTTATCCATCCCTCTTTCCCAAATATTTTGGAGGTAGGGAGCATTTAAAGGCAGAAAAATTGACAATTTAGATGTCAATTCCACAGCCAGAGCTAGAACCCAAGCTTTGAGACATCTAGACAAGAGCTCATTCTACTATACCAAGTGGACTCCGCAAGTTAAAAGGGATTTTTAATCCTAATAAAAATGTACGTTTATAGTAATCATTTCTCAAAAAATGATAACAATCATTAAAATGTACCTTAACTTTTACATCTAAAACATCAGAGTAGATTTGGCGTTTTATAACATGCAATTATTATCTAAATAAACGTGGACATTTCTGAAAAGCTATTGGAATCACTTTTCAGATATTAAAACCAAGATTCTGAGAAAGAATTCTCTTCCTGAATGTCCCAGAAAATCAGAGCTCAGATGCTATTCCAGAAGACAGGTAGCTAAGTTATGGACCGAATTGCTTCCCCCCAAAATTCTTACATTGAAGCCCTAACCTTCAATGTTAAAGAGATCATATCTGGAGATGAGGCCTTTGGGAGGTAATTAGGGTTAGATGAGGTCCTGAGAGTGAGGCCTTCATGAAGATCTCTCTTTCTTGCTATCTATTTTATCAATCTCTATCTATCTATCTATCTATCTATCTATCTATCTATCTATCTATCTATCTATCTATCTATCTATCTATCATCTATTTCAATCTCTCTCTTTACCATGTAAGGACATACCAAAAAGGCAGCCTTCGGCAAATCAGCAAGAGTGTTTCACCAGGAACCAAATTAGAAGGCACTTGGACTTACAGCCTCCAGAATTATGAGAAATAAACTTCTGTTGTTTAAGCCATTCAGTCTGTGGTACTTTGTTATGGCAACCTGAGCAGAGTAGTACCAAAGCCAAGATTATAGATACCGCAACCTTGTGTCTGAGGTTTTCTGGTTTCCAGGCTGGATTTCTAGTATTCCATCGCATTGTCAGGTAAGACACCAGACTATGTGCCCCCTTTTTTTTCATTTGAAAAAGGAAAGAGAGAAGAATGGATCATTTCTTTGCTTGCTTCAGCAGCACATGTATTAAAAATAGAAATGGATCATACCTGAGTGTTTGAATGTGGTAACCTATGAGGATCTTTATAGAACCCTGAGACTCATCCTAGCCATCTTCATTGGCTTCTTTTTAATAATTCTTAACCAAGAGAATAATTTGAGCAATTACAAATTTTTTAATATAAAATTTTGTTATAGATAAAATCCATTTTAAAAGGAAGAAACAAACATTTAAAATTGGAGCCATACCTCTTGGTTCAGAAAGTTCCTGGTCACTGGCTTATTTAGAAACCGTCAAAGTACTACCTTATATTCCAAAAGTATATTTATTTTATTCTATTGTGGTGAAGTGGAAGGTTGATTTAAAAAAAAAAAAAAAAGCATTAAGTATTAAAAAATGAATTAATCACTTTGGCTGAAAATCTTTTTTTTAAGACCAGAAATAATTAAAATGTTATCAATAGTTTGCTCTTGCAAGTTTATGTTTTTGAGTCACTCTCCTGACTTTGTTGGCTCATTTTGAAGTGCAAAAACTATTTCTGAAAACTGGTTGTAAATACAAGCAATGAAGGGTAACCAACCATGAAAGCAATTAATTAAAAGAGCTCCCACTTCATTGCATGTTTTCTACAGTAAAACGTTTTTAGAAAATTGCTCCCATTATAGACTCTGATGCACTATTAATGAAATCTTGACTTGAAAAAATTACAACCACATTGTTTCCCTAAGAAGCTGGCATCAGTGTAGTGCCCCATCCCCACCCATAAGAGCTAGTTTTTCAAAAGCCGCAGGGTATGGTTTAATTTGGAGAAACGCTAAAGTAAAAATAAGGTGGGAAGTAAGAAATTGCAAATAAACATACGAATGCCGTATCTCTTCCATAACATTTTATAGTCATAAAATTTAAGTATAAAGACAACATATGGAGTAAGCGAATTACCAATAATTTTTCTTATGATGGCAGAAAGCACATAACATGAGGTCTACCCTCTTAACAAAATTTTAAGTGTAAAGTACAGTATTAACTATAGACATAAGGTGTATAGCAGATCTTTAGAACTTTTACATCTTGCAAATCTGAAACTCCGTACCCATTGAACAGCAACTCCCCATTATTCTCCCCCACTACCCCATTCTACTTTCTGTCTCTAAGAATTCAACTACTTTAGGTACCTCATATCAGTGGAATCATATGACATCTGTCCTTTTGTGACTGACTTATTTAACTTAGCATCCTATCTTTAAGGTTTTTCCATGTTGTACCAGATGTCAGAATTTCATTTTTTTAAGAATAAATAATATTCCATTTATGTATATATCACATTTTGTTTATCCATTCATCCCTTGATGGACATTTAGGTTGTCCACAACCTTGACTATTGTAAATAATTCTGCAATGACCCTGGGAGTACAAATATCTTTCACAGATCCAGCTTTCAATTCTTTTGGATAAATACCCAGAAATGAGATTGCTGGATCATATGGTCATTCTATTTTTAATTTACCAATGATATTCTATGCATATTAAATCTTCGGTAATGGTTTTCTACTATTAAGTTCTATTTATAATGCTCTAATATTTGAAAACTTTCACAATCTCCCTTCTGATTTTAATGAAATGCTTGTTTTCCTTTATTACAGATAATGAGCATGTAAATTTTTTTTTTTTAACTAATGTTACAACATGGAATTTTTCATTCTTGCTGTGATTATAGAGACACAGAGCCACCTGGATGTTTGAGAAGCTTGTGTAGCCCTACTCTTCTGCAGCATGATTGAGTAGATATTTCTTCATACCCTTTCCTACTGCCCAGTGTCATACAGCTTGACTTGTCCAGCATCACTTCAAGGCAAATCAGGCACTGTCAGCAACTCCGATTAGTGTTTCAGCTTCCTCCCTCTCACAGACAGGAGAACATGTTCCAAGTCCCAGATTAGCTCTTCCTCACCTTCCTTCCTTTCTCCCAAATTTTAATGGAAAAACCTTTCTTCCTGATCTGCCATTAACTTTATCTCTCATTTTTATTTCCAACCTCCTGATTTTATCTGTTTCCAAATGTGGAAAACAAAGTTCTTGTAGTTGAAAAAATAGCATGCAGAAGTAAACTCCTGCAAAACACAGCTGCGCTGGGGAAAGAATTACTACTTTGCTCTGAAAACATGTTTTAAAGAAGTTGGTTGAAATGTGAAAGCAAGCAACAGCTATTGGTGTCTCTAAGTAACTCTATAGGCTACTCACTTGGTATTAATTGTCTTTTAAAGATCTCAGAAACCCATAAAAAACACAAGTACAGAAATTGTGGCAAATGGTAATTTCCAAAAATGGCCACAACAAATCTCACATCTTACACCATTTACTTGCAATTGGCTGTAACAACCTTTCCACAGAGATGTGGAGTCTGTTTCCAACCCTTATATTTCGATAGGCTCATAACTGGTGAAAGGGATGTTGTATGACTTCGGAGACTAGATGGTAAAAAGTGACAAAGCTTCCCCCTAGTTCTCTTGGGACATTTGCTTCTGGAGATCTGAGTTACCATGTCAATCATCTCTCTACTTGGAGGCCACCATGCTGGGAGAAAGCCTTAAGTAGCCCATGCAAAGAGACCACATGAAGAGTCCTTGAGACTAAATGAAGTGAGAAAGTCTGGCCAGGGCCAGCTGATCCAGCTCTAGCCACTGCCTAACTGCAACCACATGAAAGACTGGAGCCAGAACCACACAGTGAAGCCCTTCCCAAATTCCAGATCCACACAAACCACAAAACATAAGCCATTAAGTTTTGGGATGATTTCTTAAACAACAATAAATAACTGATACAAAATTACTTATCTTTTCTCTTTCTCTGTTTAAAATATTCTCTCATATAGTTTTTTTTTAATTGGATTCACTCAAATAATTTTTATTATAAAGATATGCAGATATGTATTATAGGAGTTAAGAGAACTGACTCTAGAGTCAGTCTGCTGGATCAGAATCTTAGCTACCACTTATTAACCACATGACCTTGGCCTACCTGTAAATAGGGTGAAAACTGTAATTATTTCTACCCTCAACTCCATTTCAGAAGATTCCTATATCATTTGTACGGGAATAAGTCTCCTCAAATCCATGGATAGACTTTGGTAAATCTATGGAGCCAATCATGATAATTCTATCCCCATTTGACACAGTGATTACCTCAAACTTAACTCAATCAGTGTGAAACATTCCCCTGGCCACAGACATTGGTTTGAAGCAACCCAATCACAGCAAAACTAGCAGCAGTTAGGTTGTTCACAACCTTAGCTATTGTGAATAATTCTGCAATGAACATGGCAGTGCAAATATCTCTTCTTGAGAAGTGATTCTTTCTTCCTAAATATAAATGAGGAACCATGGTCCTGATAGATGAAACCAGCCTTGTAATCATGAAAGAAGCCAACAAGAAAATAAAGCTGACACATAGTAGGGGTTGAGCCAAAGTAATTACAGAGAAGTTGAACCAGCGCCCTGGCCAAACTGTACCTAAAGCTCACTCTACCTCTGGACTTTTCAATTATGTGAGCTGACAAATCTCTATGATCATTTAAGAAATTTTGAGTGAAATTTTCTGTTACTTAAGCTTTACCTCTCTGTACTCACTCCTCATATACAATATGAGGACAATACTAGTACTTTCTTCATTGAGTTGTTGTGGGGAACAAAGGTGATAATACATGTAAAGTTTTTAGATCAGTGCCTGGCACAAAGAAATGAGCTTAATAAAGTAATATATATGTAAACATAAACCTGGGACTGAAGTGATATAGTTCTTATGCAACTATAAATTAAAAATAAATTTATAATTTAAATTCAAATAAACAGAGGCATTGAAAGTATGTAGCAGTACTTGGTTATAATATAGACATTCAGATGATTCAGAATATGCTAATATTAATTTTCTTATAATGTCATAAAAATTAAAACTAAAAATATAAAATTCTCACAGATATTCATGAGTCTCCTAAAATACTACCCTAATGGAAATCAAAATGTCAATTTAATATACATCCAAGACATTCCTACTGATTGAAGGAACATAACAATTATAATTTGAGACCTTTTCTAGGGCAATTAAACCAGTTGCGTTTTTTTGCTTTCTATTCAGAAATCCTTCAAATCAAAATGTCACCATTCAGTACAGAAAAAGTTTCAAAAATGAACCTAAAATATTGAGAGGAAATTCAGTTTCACACTGTTTCCTAACAATGGAAAAGGAGTTATTAAAAATCCTTAAACAGACATGGACAATAGACTAATGGTTACCAGAGTGGTAGGGGTAAAGGGAGTCAAATATGTGGTGATAGAAAGAACTCTAACTATGGGAGGTGAACAGACAGTGTAAATATATATGACTTACTGTTAAAGTGTACAGCTGAAACTTATTAGATTTCATTAACCAATGTCACCATAAAAAACTAATAATTAATTAATTGAAATAAAAAATATATAAAATCCTTAAATAGACTTCATTATATTAATCAGTTTAACACCATTTTACTTTGTAAGAGAGATTGCCTCAGAAATAATGCCAGTCCTTCAGATTTTTTTCATGAAGTTTCATAATAAGCCATTACATTCAGAAGACCACCTGACAAACACAGTACAACAGAAAGCAGCTTTAATGCAATTATACATGTATGGTTCTAGAGCCAGGAGTTACTCATGCCAAGTAAATAATATTGATTTTGTTTATTTTATTGTCTGTGTGATGTATACTGAGGCTTGAGCAGCTGACAAATTTTATAACTTATTTTTTATTCTCATCTACAAAGCTGCATTCCACTGCTCTTTTTTTCCCCCCAACTATAGCTGTACTTGTTATAAAAATTCTCATGATGAAAATTCCTGGTTAAATACAATTGTGATGTGGATTAGGTTTATATTTGGTGGGAAACCAACCTCACCCATCACTATTTTGTCAACATAGTACTGGAGAAGGAGTCATTCGATGCAGGAACATTTAATGCTGACCTGGGATACAAGTGAGATACTGTTTTGACAGCAGGTCCTGGCTTAAACCCAGGCTGCATAACCTGGAGATTCAGACCTGCACAGTTTGGTGGACTGGGAGAGCCTCTCCTTTATAAGATTATTTGTAGAGGATATGAGACAGACTTAGGCAACATGTAACCTGGGCACTAGTCAAATTTGGGCATCTGAAGGGTGTCTGTGACTCTCCTCTGGAGAGGGGGGAAATGTTTAAAGGGAACCCTCTTTCTGGGTTTATTTTCTTACAATGCAATCCCAATAAATAGACTCCATCAAGGTGCACCATGACGATGTCTGAATTCTCTGCCTATTTTCTGGGTGGCAGCCATGCCTATTTCAGTTATTTATTGCTGCATAAATCAGCTATCCAAAATGTAATGACTTAAAACTACAGTTTTATAGGTCAGGAATTTGGGCAGGATTCAGTTGGGCAATTTCTCTGCTCCTTATGCTGTCAACTAGGGTCAACAAATGTTCACTTGATGACTGGTCTGGATCTGGAGGATCTAAGAAGCTTCACTCATATGTCTGGTTTCTTGATAGAAATGTTTGAAAGACTGGGCTCAGCTGGACCCCTCTTTCTCTCCATGGAGTCCCAGGGCCTTTCCATGTGGTCTCTTCAACAGAGTGGTTGGTCTTACATGGCTGTTCTAAGAGACCAGAATAGAAGCTGCAATCCTCTCAAATCCTAGGCCTGCAACTGCCATAGTGCCACTTCTACCATGATCGGTAATTGAAACGGTCAGTCATAGGTCAGCCCAAATTCAAAAAGATGGAAAGTAGGCACTACCTATCAATATGAGAAGTGCCAAAGAAATGGTGCCCATCGCAATGTCCTGCCTCTGAACTAGTACAAACCTGGAACGTGGACGAAGATTGAGGCACAAGTGAATCCTAGCTCAAGGTTACGATTAATGGAATAAAAATTAGACTGAGATCTTGCTCTGAGAAGACAGAGTGGTCGGCTTTGGCCAGTCCCATGTTTTAGAAGTCATGTTTTCCTTCTGTGGGATATTCTAAATGGTCAGCCAGGTTCTTATCCTTGTGCTGCTTCTGTCATTCTTCACTGCTCATCTGAATTTTCTTTGAGTTAAATATATCATGGGTCTCTCCTGGAATCCTTCACTCCCTTATAGGCTTAACTGGTTGAACAGGTCTCTATTGTCTTTGAAAAAGCTTCACAAATATTAAAATAAAATGTAATGAGGTCTCATTAGAAAGGCAAATTTTTGGGGCCACCAAAAAAAAAAAAAAGGAAGAAAAGAAAAAGGGCCTTCATGTTTGAGAAAAATATAAATACTTGGTTAGCTTCTGCAGAGCACTTCAAAGAAACAATGTTATGTCTAAATCAGAATATGAACATAAAAGTTCAAAAGATAACATGATAATGCTTGCTTGGCAATCCCGTCTTCCTGGTGGAAATGCAAACAGGCAAAGGCAGAACCTTCTTTTCAAAATGGATTATAAACACTAGGCTCTACCAACATGCTAATTTGAAGATTATTTTATTACTGTGTACTTTAAAAGGCTAAATTGAAAACATCTGTCTTCCTGAGAATTAAATGGAAAAAGATTACAACTGAGGATGAGATGGCAAAGTCAATCTCAGTTGTTTCATAGTGAAGATGGGTGTACCTCCAGGAGACAGGAGGTTTTTTGTGTGTGTACCCCATTAGGTCATAAACTTAAACTATAATTAAGAGCATACTACAAATAAATAATGTTCAGACTTCTCTTTATGAAACAAGTTAACTCTTTACATTGCTTTTTTTTTTCATTTTTCCAAAAAGCATCTGGAACCAGGCCCTACTGACTTACATGTTCAAATTAATCATATTCTATTAGCATCATACCTAGGTGCTCTGACTCCTCACTTGCTTGATTCTTCTTGCCTTAAATCGCAGGAATGTGTGTCCTTTTTCAGCATTCCTTTCTCCAATAGTTTCCAAACTCCCTATAGGAATTACACATGTAACCAGATTAGTCACCAGGCTTTCTCTCTCACAGTCCAAAGGGAGTTTACCTATATTCAGGACTGCTATCTACAGCTCTGTAGACCCCCTGTTCCAGGGTCCACTACCCTTTCCATCCTTCTGCCTCACTGACTGTTATTTCTCTGTCTTCCTCATGTTACCATCCCTGCCCCAACTTCTACTGACCTTGGAATGCCCTCACTTCCTACTATCCAGAACTCTTCTACACCTCTAAATTCTGAGGATATTCTCCTCAGACCCACGGAAAATGTTTCCTGATCCTCACAATCAGCTCTTTCAGAGGGACTTCCCACACCAGATTTGTTGAGCTCCTAAGTTGGATATGGTTGTTTCCTTAATATGAAAGGCCTCTTATTCCCAGCATGCATAGGCACTGGAGGTTGGGATGAGGAGTGCTAGAAGGTTGAGGACTGGTCAAGCACAGCCTCATCTCATACCTGGAACTATTGTGCCTTGGTCAACCAAACTGTGCTATTCAGCCTGTCGACTTTTTCATCTCTCTTTCTCACCAAAATGTCCTTCAAGAAATATGGTTTCCTTTAGGAACTCCCCAATCAAGAATGGCCATTAGACAAGTAAGAGGATACCTGCCTTGAGCCACATGTTTTAGAGGACTCTGCTTTGGCTTTCTAGACATGTTCCATCTCATAGAGTCAGGATAGCATGCTCACTCAGAGCCCATGGCTTCCATGCTACTGGTACCTAGAATCCTGGAATCCCTGTCCAAAATGGCTCCAAGATCACTTCTAGAGTCTGTATACCCTCTTAACTGGGGTCTGTCATCCCAAGGGCAGACTATACCTCCATACATGCAGCCTAGACCTGGGAAGTGGTCAAGGAGCAACTGTTGGGGTTGGGAGGTGCTGTGAAGAGAGCTTGGAAGTGGGGTCTAGGGTGTCCACATATGTGCATTTGAATCTTCTTGTAGTAACAGATGGAGCTACATGTGAAAACAGAAGGCAGGCAGAACACAGGCCAGGGACTGGCTCTCCCACACTGTGGTGTCCAGATGTAGATGTCCAAGAAGTCTAGGAATTCTGAATTTGAACTTGGTCTTCTAGGTCATGATGAAAGTACATTTGTCAAAGTTGAAGGATATAGTGCATTTGAACATATTGTAGTTCTTATAGTTTATTAGGTTGATTTATAACTTTAAAATACGTGGACATATGGTTGTGGGCCGGCCTTTGTTTACTCTCTTGTGCTGGTTCTGGCCCATGTCCCTTAGGTCAGTATATGCCTGAAGCTTATCTGTAGATAAGGCTCAATTTATTTCCTTTGAACTCCTGAATCACAGCACATCAAAGGATATAGTTGAACATCTGTCGTAAGTGTAATATAATATATTGTGAAATCTAAGAGGATATCCCAAAATTCTGTGGTTACGGGAATATGATCAAGAGCACCAGAAGATCTCTAGAGAACAGTGTTGCATAACCCTCAGCATTGGTCCTGTCAAGGGACCCTGGTACAATATCCAGAAAACTTAAAAATGAGAATAGGTGATTCTCCAGCCTCCAGTATTTTTCCTCCCTAGGCCAGGTAAAATCTTGACTATTTCTTAAACTCAGGTTTACGAGATGAAGTTCAGTGGAAGAGGAAGAGCCATTTTCTTGGTCTTATTAAGGGCAGATCTAAGCATCACTTCCCCTCCCTTTCAAAAAAAATAATCCCATTTTTCCTCCCTACCAGGGCATGCAGTACAGGGACCAGGCTGCACAGGGACACAAAAGAGCCCCAGAAGGGATAGATTTGTTGAGCCATGACTCTCATTCATCCTTCAGGCAAACTCTATGGTCCTGGGGGCTCTGGGACCCACCCCCCAGGAGTCTGCTCTAGCTATTTTCAATGCTAGTGCCTCTGGGTGAAGTGCTGTGAGGCCCATAATTAGAGAAATTGCCTTCGTCTCCTTGAATAGACTGAGCTATGAGTTGATCTAGATGCCAGCATCAGAGACAGAGCAGAGAAATAGACCTCAGGAATTGTCAGGGCTTTGTAATCAGGAAATTCTATTGCTCCTCTGAAAACTGACATAAGAAATAACTTTGCCAAGAAGGTTATGACCACCAGCTTCAATTAAGACTTTCGAAAGCAGGTGGGTCAAGTGGAAGGGAAGAAGTATTGGCTGAGCATCAATCCCATGCCAGACGTAGCTAAGAGTTTATTTAGATATCTTCTTTAGTCCTCATAGCAGCCATATGGCTGATCTACATATCCGTATGTATCCCACTTTGTAGATGAAGGACCAAAGTTCAGAGAAATTGTAACAGGGTTTAAAATACAGATTTTGTTTAAAGCATGAAGACAATACATACCCTATTCCAAAGAGAGGTAAAAGAAAGCAATACGAATTTTTCAAAATTGATTAATGACTCTTGGGTCCCTAAACCACATGAAGAGAAGAAAATGGGGGTGGGCGCTGACAAAGAGGGATGTGTGGAGAGAGCACTCAGTGTGCTGTGTATCCTCCCCTCCCCTAGTGGGAGGGGTGAAAATGTTTTCTCCTCACCTCAAGCCTAGGGAAAAGGTCTTTAGTGGGACCATTTAGATAGCATAATGTGTGTTCCCTATAGTTTGGGGTACCCAGAGGACTGGTATCTGACTCATGCCTGATAAGTCTAAACAGGACAGGATTGGTTGGTTCCTGAACTAAGGGTAGAGGCAAAGAGGGGTTGCTGCTGCACTGGGTTTGGCCTGAGCAACCGGAATAAGTCATGGTAAAGGACGTGTGATGGGCAAAGGATTGGCCATGAGATAAAGCTGGGGAGGGGTTGTCTTAGGTCCTGCTCTAAAAGGGCTCCCTTAGAGGGTAAGAGGACCTCTAATAGGAGGAGTCCAGAGGGGTACATCCAGATATCTAGGGACTGTGAAGGGATCACAAGGGACCAGCTATTACAGAGATGTATTAACCTATGTCAGGAGAAAGAAGATGAGAGATATAAGTTGATGGAGACTAACCCAAAAACCCCCAAGAGAACTGTCTAGATAGAGCAAGGCTCAGCTTCAAACATCTGCCAAGTCTAGAACACACCAGTGCTAGGTCTCTAGATCAGTACCAGTGAATATGACCAGAAAATCTATGGATCTTGCCTGGGTTCATCCAGGACCAGAACCAGTCCACCACTAGGAACCATGGGACACAAAAATCAACCTGCTTCTGATTACCCCTTAAAATGGTAACAGTGATTTTTTCCCAAAGATATAGTATTATAGATTATTTTAATTTATATATATTCAATCAATTTTAGCACCTATATGTGCAAGGCATCATTTATTTTATTTTGTTGAGGTTTTTAAAGGAATTTTTAGGAGCTTAATTTTAGAGATACAGAAAAAGAAGTCCATGGAAATGAAAGCTGTCTCTGCCTATTCCCTTGGCAAGCAAGATGTAAGGCGAGACTCCGAATGTCAAGAGTGAGCATTTGGCATAAATCAGCTCTCCACGGGTCTCATCCAGAAAACACAGCTGCATAAGGATAATGTGCAAAAGCAAGATCTACTGGAAGCATCTCTTAAGTGTTAACACATGTTACATAAAATATGAAACTTGAATTTCAGACTCTATTGACCCAAAAATCAAGAGTTTACCAGAACAAGATTTAACAATACAAAAGAATGATGTTTTCATCTTTAGGTCCTTTTTCATCTGTAATTCATTGTATTTATTGTCATATCAGCCAGATAACTTAAGAATTAAAAGACATCCCACTGACAAACCCTTTCCTCCCAAAGTAGGATAGTACTTACAGTAGTCCTTCCACATTCACCATTCTGGCATACACAGGTTCATATATTAAAGAATGATTTCAAGTGTACATGTTTATGTCTCTGGCCTCATGTCTCCAAATTGCCCTTTCTATTCTCTCTCTCTCTCTCTCTCTCTCTCTCTCTCTCTCTCCCTCTCTCTCTCTCCCCCTCTCTCTCCCCTATCTCCCTCTTTCCTTCCCTTTTGCCTCTTCTCACCTACCCCCTATGAGTCAGTCATAGTAAATTTTTTCTCAGTTTCTTAAAAGCATCATGCTCTCTCTGGCTTCTGTACATTCTCCCATCATCCTTCTTTATCACCATAAAACCTTCCTTAAACCCCAAGTCAGAGTTATGTGCAAGCCCTATCACACAGTCTATCTCTATATTTTAATCATCTACTTTTTTTGTGTGTATCCTCTAAACTATAAATTCCATGCAAGCAAGGAGTTTGTCTTCCACTTATGCACTTAAAAAATAAATATTGGTTACTTTCTCTGTGCTAGGCTCAGCTCTGGAAAGAATAAGATAAGAATTAGATACCACCTAGCTCCCTGTTTGGAACATGATAGTAGCTTCTAAAAATTGGTTGGCTAGTTGGGTGGATGAATGGGTAGATAGATGGATGGATGGATAAACAAGTATGGTAATTAGGATATGTCAGTTAGAAATGTGCTCTACTGCAGCAAAAATAAAACCTCAACAGTGGCTTAAACAAATAAGAAATTTATTTGACTCACACAACAAGAAATCATAGAGAGGCTGTCCAAGGTTAGTAGTGGTTCCACAAGGCTCTCAGAGATTTTGATCTTCCTATTCTCTAGCCTCAGTGTGTTTTCTGATAAAAACATTTTATTTCCTAACTTCTGGTACCTGTGGTTGTATTTTGAAATAGTGTCTTTGCCAATGTAATCAAGTTAAGATGAAGTCACGCTGGAGGCCAAGGAATACCAAAGATTGTAGGCAACGCTAGAATCTAGGAAGAGGCAAGAAAGGGTTCTCCCCTAGAGCCTTCAACGGGAGCATGGCCCTGCTAACACCTTGACTTTAAACTTCCAGTCTCCATAACTATGAGAGAATAAACTTCTGTTCATTTAAGCCACCCAATTTGTTATGCCAGCCCTAACAAACGAATAGTGTGTGACTTTTATCCTCACAGTTACAGGATGCCAGTTACATTTCTAGGCATCACATCTGTGGTCTGGTCAGGAAGAAGGGAGATGAAACAAAAGTCTGACAGGCCATTTCAGTCTAGTCTGCACCTTTAAGAAGCTTTCTTGGAAGTCTAGTCAGTGATATCAGTGAACATCTATTTCATGGACCAGGACTGGTCACCCCATCTGTTCACCTTTTACCCACAAGGGCTCTTGTGAAAGTATTCTATAGCTGAGAAAGGCAAAAGGGATTATAAATGACTTTAGGTTTGCCAATCCATGACGACATAGTTATATTAAGCATGTCATTGCCCTGTTCAGGACACTAGTGTTAATACACCTCCCATGTTTCTCCTCCCCACTATGCAATATATCTTTATTTAAACAGAGAAGTACTTCATTCATGAAAATAAGTTCTGTGGCACAATTGGCCCGTGAGAATATTATAAAGAGAAACAGGTCTTTCATAAATGGTGGGTGTGTATGTGACAGGTGAGAAATATTCCTATTTTCTCTCTCATCCCCATGACAAGGGCTAGGATGGATCCAGTGAAGAGACACTGCTTACGGGAGAGAGCTGCCAGGCCACAGCTCCCACTCACTGTACCTCTTCCCCCAACCACTGCGGCTTCCCTCCCTGGACCACTATTCACTCCCTGGTTAAACTTGTAAACAATCATTGAGCCTCAAACTAAGCTGTTCATAGACCAGGTCAAGAGTACCCATAACCCCTTAGTGTTTGGTTTCTGCATGTGAAAATTATGCAGGTGATAAATATATTCTCCTAAAAATCAACAATTTAAAGATTTATAGAGTAGAAATAAAAAGTCTTCATATACTAATATCTCCACATTACTTGCCCTCCGTCACATATTCCTTAGCAGATGCAACCACTGATAACAGTTTGTGTGTTTGTTTGCCTTCATTCACGCATTTATATACATACACCACACATATACACACATACACCCCACATACAACACACATACATATACACACCACACACACTAAACACACACACCACACATACAGTTTGTATATTTCATAAATGGGATAACACTGCCACCCATTTGTTTCATTTTACAATACTTCATGATATTCCTTGTATGAATTTTCTATGATTTAACTACTCTTATACTGGATGTAGGTCATATAAAAAGTGATGTAGAGCACACACTCATTCCAAACTCCTTGGGGCACATCACATCATAATTCTGCCTCCTGCCAGTTGTGAGATCTTGAATAGGCTGCTGACTCATCATTTTGTGTCTCAGGTCCTTCATTTGTGTAATAGGGATAATAAAAGCACTTACGAGATTGTCGTGGAAGGTTGAGTCCATTTGTGTAAAGTGCTTAGAAAAATACAGACCCAGAGAAGGCCTTATATAAGTATTAGCTATTATTTGTAGTAATAGCAATATTTCCAATTAGTTTAGTATAAGATTTTATCAAATAACTTATAGATAGTTCTACGTAAACATGTGTGAGTATTTCTATAGAATAGATTTCTATACCTAGAAGTGGAATTACTATATTAAAAGACACACATTTTAATTTTGCTAGACCCTACTAAACTATATCTCCAAAAGAGAGAAAATGTGTGTGAGAGTATGCATTTATTTGTATCTGCACCAAAACTGGATGTTATTTCTGAGTCTTAGGCAACCTATGGGTTGAAAGAGAGGTTGGATGTTTTATTCTGCACATCCCTGATTACCAGTAGTGTTGGTATCCTTTCATAAGTTTGTTAAGCACTTTCCACTTCTGTTTCCCTTTCTCTTCTTCTGTGAATCCACCAACCATGGTTTTCTGCCTGTGTTGCCACTGGGTTACTTTTCTCATTGATTTGTATTTGCTTTCTACGTATCATGACTATGAACCTTTTGTGATTCTATACGTTACACGGATTTTCACCCAGCGAGTTTTCTATTTTTAGTCTGTCATACAAAAGTATCAAGTTTTTAGTGGTCAATTCTAAGTCTTGTCCTTTGGCATTTTGTGTCTTACTTAGGAAGATTTTTCCCACCCTGACATTACGGAAAACTGTTTTTATTATCTAAAGATAACTGATACCAAGAAAATAATAATTTAAAAAATTGGGGTTGAAGTTTTAACTGGAAAATGAAATTAAATAAGTATTTTTCATATTACATCTAACAACATTTTCTTTATAATTTGAGCCATAAACTAATTTGCAAAATGAACAAGAAATAAATCAGGCTTTTAGAAAGGAAGATAATTTTCCTGATAAAATTCTCTGATTGGGTAATAAAGTCTCCATTTTTTACAGCATGGTCATTTTTACAAAAATATTTGCAGACATCATCAATTCTCCCAAGGGTTTCTCTTAATTCTTTGATGTTTAAATCATCTCTTCTGGAAGAACCTATCTTGATTTTCTTGTAAACTTTCTTTTCTTTATTCTTCAACTGGTCTCACGCTTCCAGAGTGTCATGCTGATAGCTTTGCACAAAATCTGGGCAGTGATTCACCATCAACTTCATGAAAAATCTTACCTCTTTTGCCAGATCTGCATTGTCATTATGCAGTCCCTTTGTTTTGGCATGATATTATTGAGTAACACCAGACTCTCATCAGAGATATTTGGTATCTGGGACAGATGTTTGAGCAAAAGAGGATTTTATATGTAGCCAATCCATTACTTAATACTTTCATGATGTGTATATTTTTGCTTTCTGTGCAACTCTATAACTTGAGGAACTCAGATAATGAGGACTCCTTGAGTCTGCCATTTAATTTAATTCATTCAGTAAGGAGGAGGTACTATATTAGGGTTCTCCAGAACATATATGTGGAGGGGAAGGGGGGGGAGGAGAGAGAGGGAGATGTGTGTATGTATATGTATGTGTATATGTGTGTAATATTTATTATGAGGAATTGGCTCACATGATCATGGAAGCTGAGAAGTTCCATGATCTGCTTTCTGCAAGAGGGAGACCCAGGAAAGCCAGTGCTGTAGTCCCAGTTCAAGTCTGAAGGCCTGAGAAAAGTCAATGGCGTAAGCCTCAGTCCAAGAGAAGAAGAACAATGTCCCAACTCAAATAATCAGTCAGAAAGAGTGAATTTTCTCCTCCGCCTTTTTTTTGTTCTGTTCTGGACCTCACAGATTGGAAGATAAGGGTGATCTTCTTTACTCTCCACTAACTAAAATGCTAATCTCTTTGGAAACACCCTCACAGACATACCCAGAAATAATGTTGAAGCAGATATCTGGGCACCTCACGGCCCAGTCAAGTTGACATATAAAATTAACCATCACAGCACCTCTGACAGTTGTATTCCCTTTATCTTCAGCATATATTTTCTTCTCTATTGAAGGAACAGTACACATAAACCAACACTCTCCCTTAACCCCACCCTAAATTCCCATCA
Organism: Pteropus alecto; assembly: GCF_000325575.1. NCBI lineage: Eukaryota > Metazoa > Chordata > Mammalia > Chiroptera > Pteropodidae > Pteropus > Pteropus alecto. The sequence goes on from NW_006434369.1 coordinate 13,243,710, forward strand.
TACTCACACATGTTTACTAATACCACCATCCTACTTTCTTCTAATAATTCCCATGAAAACCTTAAAGGGCTATTTCCAAAAACACCGCGGATGAGCCACACTTAATACCTGTGAGAAAGTAAAATCTTGGCCAGGGCAAAAGGAAAGTTTGGAAGTAAATTACACAATGAACAGATGGGCCACATTCTCTCACCTGACAAACTGGAGGATGAGGTCAGTCTGGGAAGAAGATGAACCCTTGTTCTCTTCCAGCTCCAGCATTATACAGCATTCTACAGTCCGGCATCTGGCTGACTCACATTAGATCAAGTTCTTCAATATACTATGTTAAACAACTCATCTGAGGCTCTGATAATGTCAGACACTGTAGAGAGGAAAATGGAATGAAAAGGCCACGGTCCAAGTTGTGGAGATAATAAGTAACATTACAGCAAATGTCATGAGGGTCATTTCTGAGGGTGTTAGAATCAGTGGTGAATTTCGCACTGGGTCCTCAGGGCCCAAGAGGCTTAACGGAGGTTTCTATGGGGCCACCATGAGAAGAACCAGGCCCTAGGCTGCCTCCCACTTATCCAAACTTTGATCAGCTGCTTTTATCGGCTTTACATATTGTGTTATTGAAGATGTTACTTAAAGAAAAGTTTGTTTTTAAAGATTAAAAGCATGTGATCTAGAGGAAGGGTCAGCAAACTACAGCTTGGGGACCAAATCTGGCCCATCTTCTATCTCTGTAAATAAAGTTAGCATACTGAAACCCAGCCATGCTCATTCACTGATCTATTGTCTGCGACTGCTTTATACTAAAAGAACTGAGCTGAGTAGTTGTGACAGAAACCATATGGCCCACAAAGCCTAAAATATCTACCCACTGGCCTTTTCCAGAAAAAGGTTGCCAACTCCTGATTTAGAGGAAAGAAATCTGGAAATGGACAGGCTCAAATAGCTATGGTTCCATGAAGGTAGTGGTTATATTTTAGACTCAAAGGAAGCCCTCAGTGGCCAAATCTTCCTTCCAATAATCACCAAACACTCACCAATAAAGTTTTATTCCTTCATTTGCCTACTACAATAAGAATACTACCTGCTCCAGGAACACTGGGTAAGTGACCTCTATCCCCTTTCTGTTCCACCTGAACTCTTCCACATAGATGACTTACTATGAAGAAATGACGCTTATGCTTCAGGGCCCCTTTCCAGGCTTGGTACCTAATTTTGTAATTGTTACTTAAAAGGGGCTCAAAAAAATGGGATCTGTCTCCAATTCTATTCAATATGTTCCAGGTAACACCTTCCCTGTCTGGCAGGGCCTTTTGCCTTTAACTCCCTTAGACCAGGAGTCCCCAACCCTCAGGCCACAGTCCATGGCCTGTTAGAAACTAGGCCAGAAAACAGGAGGTGAGTGGCAGGCAAGCTAGCGAAGCTTCATCTGTATTTGCAGCCACTCCTCAGAGCTAGCATCACCGTCTCAGCTCCACCTTAGCTCATCAGGCACCGGTCTTTGGTGACAAAAAGGTTGGGACCTCTGCTTTAGACCACCTGAGTTCAAGGACAATGAACTCAGCTCTCTACCTCCAGCCTCCACAGTGTAGTTCCTTCTCAGTCAACTAGGCTTCTTATTGGGGAAAGGGGCTCATTCTCCAGTTGGCTCCTGAACTAAGTGGGTGTGATGGTTAACTTTATGTATCAAATTGGCTGGGCCATGGTGCCCAGATATATGATCAAACATATTCTGTGAGAGTGTTTTTAGATGAGATTTAACATTTAAATCAGTAGACTATGAGTAAAGCAGATTACTCTCCATGATGTGAGTGGGCCTCATCTAATGACGCAAAGGCCTGAACAGAACAAAAAGCTTGACCTCCCACAAACAAGAAGAATTCTGCCAGCAGATGGCCTTCTGACTTGAATTGCAACATTGGCTCTTCCCTGAGTCTCCAGCCTACCAGTCCACCCTGTTGATGCTGCACTTGCCAGCCTCCATAATCAAATGAGCCAATTCTTTACAAATAAATCTCAGTCTCTCCCCGCCGCCCCGTGTGTGTGTGTGTGTGTGTGTGTGTGTGTGTGTGTGTGTGTGTGTGTGTAGTACTGTTTCTCTGGAGAAACCTGACTAATATAGTAGCTAATTCAGTTCTTCAGTTCACACAAGTTCAATTTGGAGAAAGTTGTGTAAGGTCCAGGTGCATCCTCCAATCTGGCTTTGCCAAGCACTTTGAAGATCAATGGGCACTTGCTTTGTTGCCATTAATAAAATCAATTATTGTAATCCCCACTTAGGCCCCTTGAACCATTTATCAGTTAGAGAGTAAAGAGGGACGAGCAGATGGCTTTTTTAACCTTAGACATTTATCACAATCAATTTCAAAAGGATCTGAAATTACACAGAAAAAGTTGTAAATGAGAGGAGCCTGTAGTATTCTTTTTTCCAGAGAGATTTGAATTCCAAAAAGGAATGACTTTACTGGGGTTCCAATTTTGTGCTTTATACCTTTGTATATTTTCCATATATTTTTCAATTAGTAGGCATTATATTCATATTAGAAAAACAAAATTTAAATATAAATTTACTGTGTTTCAACCCTTCCTCCCCCCAAAATCATTGTTATTTTTCCTTTATGTTTGATATTCAGTGACTAGCATTCTAATCTAAAGCTGGAATTCAACCTTCTTGTGTTTGCAGATTCATTTGTTCATGTATTGATTCCTTCAACGCATCTGTACTCAGCACCTTTGCGTTGATGTGTTCCAGGCACCGAGCTGGAACAGGTGCTAGGGTTCCCTGGGGTCAGTTTCACTGACTGAGTTCATATCCTAGTTCTGCCTCTCATGAGTTGTTCAAGCTCAGTCAGGTTACTTAGTCTCTCTGTGCCCTGGTTTTTGGTTGTTGTTGTTGATGATGATAAGTAAAACAGGGAAAACAATAGGTAAAAAGAGTTAACAAATGAAGCATTTAGGGCAACCCTGGGTGGTTGTAAACTCTCAATGCAAATCAGCTTTTATCACTCCAGACACTGATAAAGGAACAACTTTGGTTGGGGTGGTAGAAGTTTTAGTTTTGTTTTGTTTTCAGAGTGAAGGGGTAAGTGGTCAAGCTGTTATTTTGAGGAAAACAAAGAAGGTGTGAATAAAGAGGGAAGTTAAAGAGATGGAAGGTAGTGATTGGGGTCCATACCCTTCTAGTGTACACCAAGCTGGGGTCCTGTGGTGTCCAGGACACAGAGGTAGGAACAGAGAGAAAAACTTGGATTAGTCCAGGCTGGGTTTCACCTGGGTATGATGGAAGGCAATCAGAACTAGGGCATGGGCAAGAAAGTGGGTCATGTGACAGACAGAAGAAGCAGACAGCAGGAGTTCTGTACCCTGCTTGCTTCTGTAGAGGACACCAGACCGTTACATAACCAGAATGAGCCACCCCAGCAGCTTAGGGCACAAGGAAGGCAGCCTCACTTTTATTTTTCAAATTGAATCTAGCTCAGGCTGCAACATGCTAGATTAGCAGGAAGTTCAACATCTCCCACTTGAGGCTTCCCACCAACCTCTTAGCATTGTCCAAAAGTTCCATGTGCTTATTAGCGTCTCCAAAGTCAGTCCTGTCCAGTCACGTGAAACAAAGCTGAGACAGATACCCTTGGAGCTGAAGGAAACCACAGCCACGTCCAGAACAAGTTTGCTCCAGAATTAGCTGCCCGGCCAGGCAATGAAGACCACAAGAACTATAATTAAGTACTCATCTTGTCTGATTCAAGAAATGACTTGGGCTGCTGTAGGCTTCAAGATATAACTATTCTTCAAGATAGCAAAATCCCACTTTCCAAGGATATCTCTACCTGGAAGCTCCACAACCAAACCAGCCTACCCTCTAAGGTCCCACTGCAAGCACTCACCCCATACCACAAAGATAGGTGCCCCCAACCAACACTACTTTAATATCATCTTCCTCCACCATGACACCTTAGGCCAGAGGTCTCCAACCCCTGGACTGCAGACCAGTACCAGTCCATGGCCTATTAGGAACAGGGCCACATAGCAGGATGTGAGCGGCAGACAAACAAAAAAAGCTTCATCTGTATTTATAGTCACTCCCCAGAGCTAGTATCACTCCCTCAGTTCCACTTCAGATCATTAGATGTTAGATTCTCATAGGAGCACTTGTTTGTGATGCCAAAAAGGTTAGGGACCACTGCCCTAAGCCATCACACTGACCCTAGACTACCAGGCCAAATTCTCCTTCCTTGGAGTGGCAGACAAACAAAAAAAGCTTCATCTGTATTTGCAGTCACTCCCCAGAGCTAGTATCACTCCCTCAGTTCCACTTCAGATCATTAGATGTTAGATTCTCATAGGAGCACTTGTTTGTGATGCCAAAAAGGTTAGGGACCACTGCCCTAAGCCATCACACTGACCCTAGACTACCAGGCCAAATTCTCCTTCCTTGGAGCTAGAAGCCTGAGGAAGACCTTGGTGGTTTTTTCTCTCTGTTGACCTTCCTCAGCAGGACCATCACAATCTGTGGAGTTCTAAAAATGTTCAATCTCAAAAGGGAAAAAGTTGGAGTTTCCATTTCTTTCTTCACAGGAAGTTCCTTATCTTTCTATATTTTGGTAACCAGAAAGATGGGTAGCCTCAATCAAGTCACTGAAAAGGCCCTGCCCCACAGGGCAAAGCTTGATGTTCATTTACATAAACAGAGGGCTTGCCTGACTCTTCCTGGAACAGAGAAAATCTGACTTGTTGTCTCTATCTACATAGAGAAACAACTAGCAATGGCAGCTTCTCTCTCTCTCTACACACACACACATACACACACACAAATTGATTAAAGGTTAAAACTCAATAAGAAAATAAGCAACCCAATTAAAAAATAGGCCAAAGGCCTTAAAAGATGCCTCACCACAGAAGATATCTAGATTTCGAGTAAGCATATAAAAACATGATCCACATCATATGTCATCGGGGAAATGCAAATTAAAGCAAAATACAGCTACACACCTATTAGAATGGACCAAAATCTGAAACACTGACAACAACAAATGCAATGAGGATGTGTAACCATAAAAACTCTCATTCACTACTGGAGGAAGTGCAGAATGGTACAGCCATTTTAGAAAATGGTTTGGTAGCTTCTTACCAAGCTAAACATAGTCTTAATGTATGATCCAGCAGGCATGCTTCTTGGTATTTACCCAAAGGAATAAAAAACTTATGTGCTCACAAAAATCTGAATACAGATGTTTATAACAGCTTTATTCATAGTTGCCAAAATTTGGAAGCAACCAAGATGTCCTTCACTAGGTGAATGAATAAACTCTAATACATCCAGACAATGAAATATTATTCAGCACTAAAAAGAAATGAGCTATCAAGCCATGAAAAAATATGGAAAAACCTTAAATGCCTATTACTAAGTGAAAAAAGCCAATCTGAAAAGGCTACATATTATATGATTCCCACTATATGACATCCTGCAAAAGGCAAAACTATGGAGACAGTAAAAAGATCAGTAGTTGCAAGTGGTTGGAGGGCAGAGAAGAGAGACAGAAGATTTTTAGGGAATAGAGCACAGAAGATTTTTAGGGAAGTAAAAATACTATATATGATACCACAATGACAGACACATGTCATTATACATTTTTCCAAACCCATAAAATGTACAAGACCAAGAATGAACCCTAATGTGATTATGGGTGATTATGATGTGTCAGTGCACATTAATCAATTGTAACAAAGGGGAGTTCTGGTCAAGATGGCGGAGTAGATAAATGCTGTGCTTGCTTCCTCTAACAATCACATTAGAATTACAACTAAACAGAATAGCCATCATTGGGAGTCACCTGAAGTCTAGCTGAACAAGAGTCCTACAACCGGGAACACACAGAGGAAGCCACCTTCAGACTGGTAAGAAGAGCAATGTAAAGCGGGCTGGTTCCACACCTGAATGTGGCAGTTGAAAATCATCTAGCTGTGGAGGTTCCCCCGGAAAAGTGAGGGATCCCAGCCCCACACTGAGCTCTTCAGCTCAGGGTTCAAGTGCCGGAAAGAGAAATCCTCACAACTTTTAGCTGTGAAAACCAGAGGAGACTGTGGCTGAGTGAGATCAAGGGCTGCAGGAGTTGCATGTGCCCATGCTCATACTTACCCAGAGACAGACTACCTCGTTCTGAGCTCCAGCACTGGGGCAACAGCTCACATGGCACCAGGGACGTACAAGGAGGAACTGAATTATCTGGCTTGGGTGAGGCCTGGAGGGGCGTCTTTCTCCCAGAAAGAAGTGCTGGTAGAATCTATTGTTCCTTTGTTTAGACCTTCCCCACCTGGCTTGCAGACCCAGGTGGCTGCCATATCTGAGTCCCCATCAACCTGGCTCACACTGGTAGCCCCACCCAGGTGATTCCCTGAGATCCCACCCCTCCCAACATTCAGGCCCATCCAAGCTGCTTCCAGTGGAGTTTCCATACAAACAGTCTGTCTTGGCTCATGCTGTGGACTTCCCTAAAATCTCTCAAAGGTTCACAAAACCTAAACAAGCAGCATCTGGCCTCAGTGTGCCCTGTACCTCTTGTAGAGCAGCCCCAAAGCGGGTGCTAATGGCAGCCAGCTGAGGTTTGCAGCTTAGAATCTCAAGGCACTTCCAAGCCTAGCATGAATGGCAGCAATCTGCGTATTGCTTATGCCAGGTGGCCCTGGGTAGGGTACAGGAGGCAGCTGAACTTGGCCTACAGCAGGGCCCCTCCCAGGAGACCCTGGTTGGCATGCTCAGTGGCCTGCTTCAGTCTGAACTGGAGCACTACCCAGGGTCACATCTGAAGATGACACACAAAGGACAGACAGGGCAAGCACCAGAGAGAGCCCTACTAAAGCAAATCCTGCTCTGTAGGGTGAGCCTCTGCACAACAGCTCCTCCACTGGTCATGGCCAGTCATCACAACAAATCAGCCCAAGGGTCAATCCTTCCCATTGACAAGCAAACAGCAACCAAGGCTCAATTGCAACAGGAGGGCACACTCAACTCATACAAGGGACCTACCTGGAGCACCCAGCTCAGGTGACCAGGGAACTCCATGCCACTAGGACCCACAGCACACCTACTATATAAGGATATTCTACTAAGACCAGGAAACATAGCAATCCTACCTAATACATAGAAACAAACGCAAGTAGGCAGCCAAGATGGGAACACAAAGAAATATGTCCCAAATGAAAGAACAGAACAAAGCTCCAGAAAAAGAACTAAACAAAATGGAGGCAAGCAATCTACCAGATGCAGAATTCCAAAGAATGGCTATAAGGATGCTCAATTAACTTAGGGGAAGAGTAGATGAACTCAGTGAGAATTTTAACAAAGAGATAGAAAACATAAAAATGGAGATAGAAAACATAAAAATGGAGATGGAAACCATAAAAAAGAACCAGTCAGAAATGAAGAATATGATAACCAAAATAAAAAATACCTTAGGAAGAATTAACAATAGATTAGATGAAGCAAAGAACTGATTCAGAGATTTAGAAGATAAGGTAGCAGGAAACACCCAATCAGAACAGCAACAAGAAAAAAGAATCCAATAAAATAAGGATAGTTTAAGGCAGGGATCCTCAACCTTTTTGGCACCAGAGACCAGTGCTCCTATGAGAACCTAATTCTTGACAATCTTAGGTGGAACTGAGATAGTGATGCAAGCACTGGGGAGCAGCTGCAAATACGGATGAAGCTTCACTCACTCACCTGCCACTCACTTCCTGCTATGTGGCCCAGTTCCTAACAGGGCACAGACCAGTACTAGTCTGCAGCCTGGGGGTTGAAGACCTCTGGTTTAAGGGGCTTCTGGGACAATATCAAGCATACTAACATTCACATCATAGGGATACCAGAAGGAGAAGAAAGAGAGTAAGAAATTGAAAACCTATTTCAAAATATAATGACTGAAAACTTCCCTAATCTGGCAAAGGAAATATACATATAAGCCCAGGAAGCACAGAGAGTCCCAAACAAGAAGAGCCCAAAAAGGTCCACACCAAGACACATTATGAGTAAAATGTCAAAGATTAAAGACAAAGAGAATCTTAAAAGCAGCAAGATAAAAACAATTAGTTACCTACAAGGGAGCACCCATAAGACTGTCAGATGATTATTCAACAGAAACTTTGTAGGCCAGAAGGGATTGGTAGGAAATATTCAAATTAATGAAAAGCACGGACCTACAGCCAAGATTACTCGACCCAGCAAAGCTATCATGTAGAATTGAAGGACAGATAAAGAGCTTCCCAGACAATAAAAAGCTAAAGGAGTTCATCATCACCAAGCCAGTATTACAAGAAAAGTTGCAGAGACTTCTTTATGAAGAAGAATTTTAAAATATTTTAAATATAAATGAGTAATAAAAGGCATTAACTACATATCTATCAACAATTACTTTAAATGTAAATGGATTAAATATTCCAGTCAAGAGATAGAGTGGCTTAATGGATAAGAAAACAAAACCCAGGAGGAGAGGAAAAATGATGTAGATGATAAAGGCTCTATTCATCCCTCTGGAGACCAAATCGAAGTTGTGACAGAAACAAGGAGCAGCATCAAGGAAAAATCATCTGAGATCTAGATAAACAAGCCATACAACTAGAGAGAAATCCAAGAAATCACCTTGCAACAGCAGAAGGAAGAACGTGGCGAGGACACGGGGCTGCCCGGGTGTGAGCGGCTGAGTGAGACAGAGGCTGCGGCAGCGGCAGAAAGCTCTTAAAGGGGCCGCGTCCATGAGTGGATTTTCGCAGCAATTGACCTGCTCACCTTGAACACCAGTGCCGATTCGGCTGCGTGCAGGGGCCGCCAGGGACTTACAGGGAGACATTGTCGGAATGAGGGCTGAAGTGAGACTCGCTCCGTACAGAAGTGCCGGCAGTATCCATAACTTCCTACTGAGCAGCCCTCCCCACTACTAGTGCACTGGATACAGTGCCATCATAGCCCTGACATCATCAAACTGGGTAACAGAGATCGCTCCACCCAGAGGATTCTCTGAAATCCCACCTCACCCAATTTGCAGCCTCACCCAAGCCATATCCAGGAATATCCTCAGCAAGTCAGGTGCGCCTTGCTGAACAGCGCTTAGACTCACACTGGAGGCAGCTGGCCTCCATTTCTGGCGTAGCTTTTTGAGGCAACTACAAGCACAGCATCTGTGGACTGTTTGCTGTATCTTAACAGGTGGCTCCAGAAGGGTAGAAGCTTGGGCTAAGTTTGGCCTGCAGTTGAACCCCTCTCAGGACTGTGCCACTGAACACTTACTTCACAAATCCACACTAATAAGACAGGGAGACTTAGGAGCTTTGCTTAGTACA
>NW_006434369.1:13255763-13275182 GCF_000325575.1 Pteropus alecto
AAACAGAAATCTTACAAATATAGCCCCTACAAAAAAAATTCTAACAAAGGTACTACTCTAATGGGGGATGTTGAAATGGGGTAGCCTATGCATGTGAGAGGCAGAGAGTATATGAGAAATCTCAGTATTTTCCTCTTAATTTTTCTGTGAAACTAAAATTTCTCTAAAATAAAGCCTTAAAAAATTTTAGTAAATAATAAATAATTGATTAAAGATACTGTTGTTGCTTTATTTGAGCAGAAGAGGATGGGTTTAGAGAGAAATGTTCCTTCTTTTGTAATTGGATTACCTTGGACATTGGTCTTCATTTATTCACCCATAAATACTTATCGTATGCGTACTATCTGTCAGGAACTCCTCTAGGCCCCAGGAATGCAGCAGTGAGCAGAAAGACCAAATCCGTACCTCTTCTGGACCCTAGAATCCCATAAGCTGTATTAAGTACTAAATCCGTTCTTTTTCTGAAACTTACATTCCCATAAGCTGTATTAGGTAATTGATGTGCTGTGAAGGAAAAGAAGAGTTGGAGGGAAGGGAGAAAAGAACACGAATTATAATAGGATGGTCTAGAAAGACCTCCCTGGTAAGATGATTTTTGAGTATGGAAATGGAGGACGTAGCAACTGAGTTTTTAGGTGGAAAGAACAGGGAAGACAAATACTAATGTACTTGAGGAAGTTAGAGCAGGGTGAATGAGGGAGACAGTGACAGGAAATGAGATTAGAAGCTTAGGGGTAGGCACAATCCATGTAAGGCCTTGAAGGTCTCTGTGAGAACTCTGTATTTTATGAGATGGGGAGCCACTGGATGGTTTTGGGTGGAGAAGTAACATGGTCTTACTTCCATTTTCAAAGGATCGTACTGGCCCCTGGCTCCTATGTGGAGAAATAGGCCATAACGGGGACAGGGTAGAAGCAGGGAGAAACAGTAGAAAGTTTTTTCTAATAGTCTGAAGGTAATGTCAGCTTGGACTAGGCTGATCGTAGTGGTGGTGGTAAGAAATGGAAAACACTAGATAAAGTCAATAGAATTTATCAGTGGATTGGATGTGGGTATGAGAAAAAGAGTTAAGGATGAGCCATCAGAAAAATGACATCACAATTTACTGAGATGAGAAAAACCAGCGAATGGATGTGGGATGGGAAGCTGAAGTGTAATCAAAGGTTTGATTTTAAAAAATGAAGGATAAAAATCATATAAGCATATAAATAGATGCAGAAAAAGCATTTGACAAAATCCAGCATCCATTTGTGATAAAAACTGTCAGGAAAGTGAGAATAGAGTGAACATACCTCAATATAATAAAGGCCATATATGACAAATCTATAGCTAAAATCATACTCAATGGGGAAAAGCTAAAAGCGTTTTCCCTAAGATCAGAAACAAAACAAAGATGTCCACTTTCACCACTATTATAAAACATAGTATTGGGAGTCTAGCCCCAGCAATCATACAGGAAAAAGAGATAAAAGGAATCCAAATTGGAAAGGAAGAAGTAAAACTGTCATTATTTACAAATGACATGATACTCTATAGAGAGAACCCTAAAGATCCACCAAAAAACTATTAGAACTAATCATTGAATTCAATAAAGTAGCAGATACAAAATTAATATTCAATAATCAGTTACATTTTATACACCAATAAATTATGAGAAAGAGAAATTATGAAAACAATTTCATTTATAATTGCATCAAAAGATAATATACCTAGGAATAAATGTAACAAATGTACTTGGAAAATCATGAGACACTGAAAAAAGAAAATAAATAAGATACAAATAATTGGAAGCATCTACTGTGTTCACTGATAGAAAAAATAAACATTATTAAAATGTCCATACTACCCAAAGCAACCTATAGATTCAATGCAATCCCTATCAAAACACCAATGGCATTTTTCACAAAACTAGAACAAATAATTCTAAAATTTGCGTAACTACAGAAGACCCTGAATAACTGAAGCAATTTTGATAAAGAAGAACAAAGTATCACATCGATATCAAACTACATTATAAGGCTATACTAATCAAAATATCATGGTACTAGCACAAAAACAGACACATATATCAATGAAACAGAACAGAGAGCCCCAAAATAAACATGCCTATATGGTCAATTAATCTATGACAAAGAAGGCAAGAACATACAATGGAGTAAAGACAGTCTCTTCAACAAATGGTGTTGGGGAAACTGAACTGATAGATGGGAAAAAAATCAAACTAGACTACTTTCTTACACCATATACATCTTAAACTCAAAATGAATTACAGGCTTAAATATAAGATCCCAAACCATAAAACTCCTAGAAGAAAACATTGGCAATAAACTCTTCAACATTGCTCTTAGTAATATTTTTTTCTGATAGATCTCCTCGGGCAAGGAAACAAAAGAAAAAATAATCAAAGGGGACTATATCAGATTAAAAAGGTTTTGTGCAGCAAAGAAAACCATAAACAAAATGAAAAGACAACCTACTGAATGGGAGAATATATTTGCTAATGATACATTCAATAAGGGGTTAGTAATTGAAATATGTAAAGAACTCATACAACCCAACACCAAAAAACAAACAATTCAATTTAAAAATGGGCAGAGGATCTCCAAAGAGGACATACAGATGGCCAATAGACACATGAAAAAATGCCCAAGGTTACTAATCATCAGATAAATGCAAATTAAAAGCAAAATGGGATATCACCTCACACCTGCCAGAATGGCTGTCATAAATAAATTTAAAAAACAAGTGTTGGCAAGGATGTGGAGAAAAGGGAACCCTTGAGCACTATTGGTACAGCCATTATGGAAAACAGTTTGAGGTTTCTCAAAAAAATTAAAAATAGAACTTTATCTGAAGAAATCCAAAACACTAATTTGAAAAGATATATGCACCCCTATGTTCACTTCAGTGCTATTTTCAATAGCCAAGATATGGAAACAACTTATGTGCCCATTAGTAGACAATTGGATAAAGAAGTTATGTTACATATATACACTGGAATATTACTCAGCCATTAAAAAATGAAATTTTACCATTTGTGACAACACTGATGGACCTAGAGGGTATTATGCTAAGTGAAGTAAGTCAGACAGAGAAAGACAAATAGCATATGATCTCACTTATATACGGAATCTAAAGGACAAAATTAACGTACCAACAAAACAGAAACAGACTCATAGATAGAACAAACTAATGGTTGCTGGATGGGACAGGGGTTGGGTGAAAAAGGTGAAGGGATCAAGAAATACAAATTGGTAGTCACAATATAATCAAAATTGGTAGTTACAAAACAGCATAGGAATGTAGTCAATAATATCTTAATAACTATGTATAGTGCCAGGTGAGTACTATACTAATCGAGGAGATCACTTCGTAAATTATATAAATATCTAACCACTATGTTGTACACCTAAAATTAATATAAAATAATATTCGATGTCAATCTAATTAAAAAACAAAACATTTTTAAAAAGAGGTGGTGTTTTTAGATTGAGCACAGAATAATTCATCCATCGTAACAGGAGAGATGATCAGGCTTTTAGAAGTTAGCAGAAATTTTATGCACGGGAGTTGGAGGAGTTGATACTTGATCAGACTCTCCAAGGATGTGTAGTGCCATCCTGCAATGAGCATGGGGGAGGAAGTCCAGGCAATTACCTAGGCAACTACAGCTGGGACTGATTCAAGAATGAAGATGAATGTAGAAAGAGCGACTAAGGGATAGTTGCAGCAGTGCAGGCAAGAGATGCTTATCAGTAGGACTAGAGCAGGGTAGTAAATATGAGAAGGACACGATGGGCTTAATACATACTTATGTGGTAATATATAGCAGTAAAGGAAAGGGAGAAATTGAGACTGGCTCTCAGGTCTCTAGCATGAGTGAACAGGAAGATGGGACATGAACTGAATGCGGGGGGAGGACAAGAACACAGGAGGTTTGAAAGGAAGGTGATGACCACAGTTTTAGACTGTAGATTGTGAAGTATATGGAGAGCATTCAGGGAAATGTGCAATTTTACACAGAAACATGGTGCTTGAAAGAGAGAACTAGGCTGAAGTCATTGAATTGGTTTGTCAACATAGTCAAAATACATGAGAATTGGTTGCTGTCAAAATAGTTCAAGAATGGCGACATCTGCTGGGCAGAGCATATCGAATGAGAAAGGACATCAACCATGAGAATCCCCAATATTTAAGGATGGGGAAAGGACTAATAGTCCATCCAGAAAGAACAGTTGGAAAAGTATGAAGAGAACCAGGAGAATGTGGAGCTGTGGAAATACAGGCAGTGATGAGTTTCAAAAAGAAGTCTGTATTCATTTGCTTGGGCTGCCATAACAAAATACCACAGACTGGGTGGCTTTAACAATAGAAATTTATTTTTTCACAGTACTAGAAGCTAGAAGTCCAAGATCAAGGTGTCGGTGCAGTTAGTTTCTCCTAAGGCCTCTCTCCTTGGTTTATAGATAGCAGTCTTCTCCCTGTGTCTTCAGATCGTCTTTCCCCTATGTATGTGTCTATGTCCTAATCTCCTTTTCTTATGGACTCAGGCCCACTCTAATTATCTCATTTTAACTTAATTACCTCTTTAAAGACCCTGTCTCTAAATGAATACAGTCATATTCTGAAGTTTCAGGGGTTAATACCTCAACATATGAACTTGGGGGGAAACAATTCAGTCCATCACAGTGGGTTTGATAGATATCATCAAACATTGCAGAGACCCAGTCATTTAAAGATGCCAAGTGTCCTTTGAATTTGGCAATGCAGAAATCACGGTATATCTTTGTGGTGCTTACTAGAGCTAGATGGGCACTAGGTTTGGAGAAGTTTTGAATGGAAACAAATACTCCTTGGAGAAATGTGCATAAATGCATGTACACAGTTTAGAAGAGTAACTATTAATATCTCTGTCCACTTTTCTCATTTGGAAATCAAGGTATAGGATATTTCTTACCAAATAATTGAAATATTATGAATATTATGAGATGATCTCAAGGAGAATAACTTCATTTACTGAGCACTTGTAAACTGGAAAAATTAATTTAATCCTCACAACAAATCTGTGAAGTAGCATGTATTTATTTGCTATTACCAGGTTGAGGAGGTGATGCTGTTGGGGTTTAAGTAATTTGCCCACAGTGACACTGCTGCGGGTGGCCAGGCTGGGATTCATCCTCACAGCTGTTTGAAAGATCCAAAGCCCTTGTCCTTAACTACTTTGTTATATTGTCTGTATTTAAAGTAGACAGTCAGCACATCAGAGACAGTTTATTTACTAAAAGTTTGTAAGTCATTTGCTTGGATCTTGGAATACATTTTTCCATAGAAATGTGATTGGTGGTGATTGAGTTCCCACCAGCCCATAAAAACTTGTTTAAAATATAATGTATAGAGGAGACTCCATAGTGTAGTGGGTAGCACGTCTGCTTTACATGCAGAAGGTCCTGGGTTTGCGCTCTAGTTGGAGCCACGGACCATCCCCCGGGTGTTCCAGGCCCCCTGGGTGCACCAGGGACGCCAGGCCCTGGGTGCACCTTGAGCATATGAGAGGAGATGCCTCTCCTTCAGAGATCCATTTCTTAAGGGGAAATGGCAACATCTTTAGGTCAGGGGTGGAAATGGGTGTGTGTGTGGGCGGGGGGCGGGGATTGATTAAAGAAAAGAAAAAAATATATATATAATGTATAAGAAATGCTTTTTATATACTACCAAAAAAAGAAAAATCTGAGGCTTTTGCTGTACTAGTGATTAAATAAAACAAGAATATCATTGAGTAAGAAGTTTTTTTAAATGATCATAAATGCTAGGACTTGATTAAACATTAATAAGAAAGTAAGTAGAGGAAGGCTCTGGGGCATTTTTTCAAGCATTTAAGGCCACCTGTCATATGTACCTCTCCTGCCTGAGTAGCCTCTCACTTTTCTGCTACTCTACAATGAAGGTCATTTGTCGATTTGTCAGGATTGCATATACTCATTTCTTCCAGATAATGTGTCTGTGGAGAGCAGAGTTAGACATTGTGGAGAACTAGATTGAGCTGCTGACCTGTTTCTTGGATACTCATTTCTTACCTTGTTATTGACAATCAGCCCTTTTCTTTGTTTACTGTAGCTGGTGGATTTTTGCTGACTCATACTCATTGGTCGTTTAAACTGTTAGGTTTTGGAGGAAGGAAGGTTTTGAGATCTAACTTCCCTTTGTCAGTTTCAATCAGAGGTCAGAGATCAGAAGAATATGTAGTTCAGGACTTAGGTCAAATATTAAATAGCCATCTGACATTTAACAGAATTTAACACATAACCTTGCTTAAATATCGGACCCACTGTAAAGTTCTATATCTGCACTTTGCCCATGTTTCTTACTCCTGCAACCACAGCCTGAGGCCAGCTGTTCCCACAACCAGGCAGTCTCTGAGTATTAAGAGTATAGATGCCTTTTCAGGCTGAGGTGAGGGGCCTACATTACAAGGGGTTCTGGGATCCCGCCATTTAACTAACTGATTCCAACTTCTAGGAACCACCACATTCCCTCTGGGCTGTAATTGAAACATCTGAGAGAGGCATTATCTTATTTCCTCCCAAAGCAGACCTTGAAGTAAGAATGTAGATCCAAAGCAACCCAAGTATCCCTCAACAAGGGGTGGGTAAACAAAATTTGGTATATACATACAATGGAATATTATTTAGCCTTAAAAAAGGAAATTCTGTCATATACTACTACATGGATGAACCTTGAAGAACCTATGTCTAGTGAAATAACCCAGATACAAAACAATAAATATTGTATGATTCCACATTATTATTGCATGAAGTACCCAGAGTAGTCAAATTCATAGTCAGAAAGTAGAATGGTGATGCTAGGAGCTGGGGAGAGGGAATGAGGAGCTGTGTAATAGGTACAGTTTCAGTCGGGAAAGATGAAAAATCTTCTGGAGATAGTGGTGATAGTTCCACAACATTGTGAAAGTACTTAAAACACATTTAAAAATGGTTAAAATCATTAATTTTATGTTATATATATTTACCACAATAAAAACATTTATTTAAAATAAAAATATGTAGTAGTTCCTTTGGGAGGAAAGCCCAGGCAGCATTGTAAGAGAAGAAAAAAATCAAAGCAGGGTATATTAATGAGTTCCCAAGGTAGGTAAATGGGGCTCAATTTCTCTGGGAAGAATACACGTTAGAATGGTCTCCCTGAGAGTGAGGGAGCTGGGGTATTTAGTTGGTTGCTCCAGGAGGATTAACTCTCTGGCCCTTCTAGCCTGCCTGCACCTAGGCCAAGCACTCTCTCCACCCCATCCCCCACAGAGGCCAACAAATGCTCTGCACAGGAGCCACAGGTGTGTGCAAGGACTGTCTGCAGGCAACCTCATGGGCAGGCTGGAGAGTTGTGGATCAGGCACCAACAATGTCTGCTACAGGCACAGTGTGTCCTAAGAGCTCAAGATGCACATCCCACTGAAAGCAGGTCTGTCACTTCTTCATTACACAAGGAGAGCAGTGTAATATTTTAGTTGGAGGAAAAGAATCTCCAGCCCCACCAAATTATCCTAGCCATTAAAGCTTTAGGTGCATGTTGTGTGGGTTTCTTTAAAAGTGTCTTTATTTGTCACTGCATTCACAATAGCAAACAACATAGTTATGTTTGGAAAATGCTTCCTTCTTACCTCTCATTTCAAGCTACATCCTCTGAAAACATTTCCTTTTAAAGATAAAAATGTCCACACAAAGAATATTCAGTGTAAGGGCAACTGATTTTAAAAAGATTGAAGAATACTTCTTCAAGCCAAATAAAAGTTGTTCCACCCTTATTAAGTTTGGTAAGGTTTAAATTTGAAGACTTCAGACTAAAAATGCTAAAAATGTCTTTGGAGAAAGAATTGTATTATTTTTTATTGTGGTAAAATATTCATAACATAATCTCACATTCTCAGCCTCCTTGGGGTACAAATGGGGGCTTTGGCCTCATTCAGGGTTCTGAACATCTGCAGGGACAACACACACTTCAACAGTCACTATTCATACAGAAATTTGAACAGAGGCATCATCAAGATGCAAGATACAGAGCCAGGCACTGGATCTATGCAGTGATGACAATACCCCTGCCTTCATTCGGCAAATAGATACTGAACACCTATCATGTCCTGGCAATGGAGCTGAGGAGGCATCCCTGAGCATGCTAGTGAGGATCAGGAAATGCTCATAGATCACTCTGATTTGCGATAAGTAGCACAGTATAAAGTGACAGCCAGGAAATGATTCTGGCTGAAATGATCAGGAATCCTTTGGGAAGACTCTTACAGGATGACTTGTATTTTGATATTGGAGATGTTTCAGTCGGATTTAGAGGGATATTGAAGAATCATTTCCGATGGTCACACTCAATACATTCTGAATATGGAGAATGACAGGTACAGATGTTTTAGGGGAAGGAATAGAGGCAGGGAGAGAGCGGTGCCACTCTTCATAGTCAAAGGGTGAATAGAAGCATCTGTCTGCTCCCTTATCATGATGTGCCTAGAATCTCATCAGGAATCCAATCTAATTTTAATAAATCTTCCAAAGTAATGTATGTGAATGTATATATGCTCGTGCATATACCTTTACACACACATTGAAATGGTGCCTGCTCTCTGGGTGGGAAAATGAGCTCTGAAAGTAAAAGGTGAAACATTTTATAATCCTGAGTAATGTGTGCATTAAATACTAAAATGAAACCAAACAATTACAGAGGTTGAGGTATCCTGATAAATAGGAATAGTCTCAGTAACTGCAAAGATATTCTAAAGGTAGAATGACAAACTATGACAACCCTCAACCAGGAAGCAACTTGCATTGTCATTGAAGCTGCCTCAAGAACTACTTGATAAATTAGGAAAACAGGAAGATGGTTTGCAAATAGAAAAGGTTAGTTAAAGTTATAACAATCTTTTGCATTTTTAAATTTGTGTGAAGAGTCAGATTCCAAAAGATGTGTCTCAGCCTGTGCTATAGGATTTGGCAATTCCAGAACTGATATGGTGAAAAGATAAAGGGGAAGGAAGGGGTGAGTGTGAAAATAATGGGGGAGGTAAATGTGGAGATAATGGTGGGGTATAAGAGACAAGCCAGATTTCCTCTCCTGTGTGTCACTTCCATTGCCACAACCATGACTCTGACCCCAAGTAAACAAAGAATCTTTGGGATTATTGCCTTGGGAGAGAAAAATCAACCCCATTTTCATTAATCTCCCTTAGCCTTATTAATCAAAGCAGTCCATCTGGAGCGATCCTAAATGGCCTCACTACCAGGGTACGATTGACCTGTAGTAACTATGTGCAAGTAGGAAAATATAGATAGAGAAAATCAACCTTGGTAGGCTGTGTTAGATATGACAACACCAGCTTTCAGTTCTGAATTTTCCTCCAGTCATCTGAGGTCAGCCACATGACTGTTTTTTTTCCCCCTAATACAGGTCCAGACACTAACCCAGGAACAAGATAAAGCAGGAAAAGCCATGCAGACGCCCGTTGGGAGTGAGCCTGCAAAAAGCAGAGCACATGGTGCGCTCCTGCCCCTCCTGCAGGCAATATCTTCTCTCAGAACAAAGTCCCTGGGAGAAAGTCTGTGTCTCTGCCCGAAATTCAAACCAATGCCTGAGACACTGTGAGGAGAAAGAGTTCCTGTATACTGGAGTCTACGGGCATTAAAGGAAAGGAATCCAAGGCATAGATTGATATGTACCCTTAACTTTAAAAATGGAGATTTCAAAAAACTCAGAGAAAAAACCCGTAACAAGGCCGGAGAGGTCAAAAATGACTGCAACTGAAGACAAATGGTATGGTCTAAAAATGAAATTGTCATTTCACAATCACAGCATGATGAGAGCCTAGCCCCCACTCCTGATGTTTCCTTCCTGTGAAGACACCATGGGAAGTTGTCCTGTCCCCGCCTATCTCCTTCCCTCCTCCTCAGGGCAGATGTAGTGTGAGTTAGGGAGGAGGAGCTAAGAATTCTGCAAAAGCTTGTATACTGTTTCCTTCTGCCTTGCAGGAACCAGGCCGGAGGGAGAGGGCTGCATTTGCCCAGCTGTGTTAATGATGGGGAAGCAGGCCTGGCTGATTCTGGGGATGAACACCAGGGGCCCTAATGCTTCAGCTGTTTTAGAAGTCTGACATTAGCTCTCCATCTGGCCTCTCTATCTATATACTTCAATTGGTTCTGAATTTGGGTGGGGAACAGGGGCATCATAAATCATACAATTACAAAACAATGGAATATAAAATGGCACAGACACCATGGATTTGGCAGTTCCTCAAACAGTTAAACATAGAGTTACCTCACGATCCAGCAATTCCACTCCCAGGTATATATTCCAGAGAAATAAAAACATACGTCCACATAAAAACTTGTACACAAATGTTCATAGTAGCATTATTTGTCATAGCCATGAAAACAACCCAAAAGTCTACCAAGGATGAACGAATAAATCAAATGTAGCATATCCATTCAATAGATACTATTCAACAATGAAAGGAATAAAGTATTAATACATTCTAGTCCACAGATGAACTTAGAAAGCATTATGCTAAATGAAAGAAAGCAGACACAAAAGGCCACGTATTGTGTAATTCCACTCATATGAAATGTCTAGAATAGGGAAATCTACAGAGACAGAAAGTAAGTTAGTGTTGTCAAAGGTTGAGGGAAGAGAAGAATGGAAGGTACTGCATATTGAACTCTATCCCCCCCAAAAATTCATATGTCAAAGCACTAACCCCCAAAGGGACTATATTTGGACACAGGATCAGTATGGAAATAATTAAGATTAAATGAGGCTCTAAGAGGGTTCCTTATATGATAAAATTAGTGTCCTTATAATAAGAGACACCGGAGAGCTTACTCTCTCTTTCTTCCTGAACATGCATAAAGAAGAGGTCATGTGAGCACACAGTGAGCACATGGCTACCTACAAGCCAAGAGAGGAGGGCTCAGAATGAAACCTGTCTTGCCGGCACCTTGATGTTGAGGCCAGCACCCAGCCTCTACAACTATGAGAAATAAATTTCTGTGGTTAAGCCACCCAGTCTACTATATTTTGTTATAGCAGCCCAAGGAAACTAAAACAGGAAGTAACTACTAATGGGTACAGGGCTTCCTTTTGGAGTAATTAAATGTTCTATACTTGATTGTGGTGATGGACACACAACTCTGTGAATATACTAAAAGCTATTGAATTTTATACTTGAAATGTGTAAAATGTATATTATGTGGATTTTATCGATAAAGCTGTTTTTTTAAAGTAGTGATAATATTTCACACACAAATTTCTTCTAGAATTTACAAAAAGTGAAACGAAGTTAAAGTCAACACAAGGCAGATGCTACCTGTAAAATGGAAAGTGAGGGGAGTAGGCATATGAGTTAGGTAATTTAGTCTGCAAGTAACAATGACTTAACGATAAGGACATTTTATCTCACATATTAAGAAGTCAAGATGTGGGACTCTTCAAAGATTGGTTTATTCAGTTTCAACGACGTCATTGGGAACAAAGTTCTTTCCATGCCACAGTCTTCACCATGTTCTTATGTTTAATCTTATGTTGATTTCACAAATGGCTACCAGAGAGCCAAGCATCATGGTTCACACAGCCATGTGCTGAGGTACAAAAGTAGATGTTATTTTTCTAAGACATCTCTTTTTAAAAGCAAGAAAATCCTTTCTTAGGTAGTTTCCCCAGGAGACTACCTCCCATGTAACATTGGCCAGGACTGTCACATGGCCACTCATAAACCAATCACTGGCAAAGGGGATGCTATCACATGATTAGCTTAGACCAATGAGAATTCATGTCTGAGCCTAGGCAAGATTTTCCCCTGAGCATATGGGCTCTGTAAGCAAGAAAGAAAGAGTGAGGAATGGATTTAGAACACAACTAGTAGTCTCTCCTAAGTGACCGAATGATATCTAAGGTCACTATGTGAAAAACCAACACGAAACCCTGGCTAGATAGTGCTCCTTATTTTTAACATAAATATGTCATAGGATTTGCCTCTTTGTTCTTTTACACCAGTTCAGATCTTCCCCCAAAAATCTCAAAAGAGTCATCTGGATTCATTCAAGTACCATCCCAGAACACGTATTTAGAGCCATACTAAAAAGTATCTAAAGTCATCATATTAGTTAGGATACCCTAGGACAAGCTATCGGTAACGATTAATCAGAACTGTCAGTAGCTTAATATAATATTTATTTCTTCTTCACATCAAACATCCAATGTATGTCAGTAGAAGTCTCTGCAGTCGCTCAGGAACCCATGCTGAAAGAGGCTCCACCATCTCATGATCCTACCATATTGATACAGCTTCAGCATTTGATATGACAGGGAGTATTCATAAGTGTCTCTGATTGGAACAGACATTTGTTACTTCTGTTCACAGCCCATTGGCCAGAACTAGTCATATGGTCCTAACATAACAGCAAAAGACCTGGGAAGTCTTCCCACATGCCTAGGAAGTAGAGGAAGATCAAACATGATAAGCACATGTAGCTCCTATTGCAGACATTTTTCTTCTCAAATCATCAAAATCTGGACCTTTTTCACCTGAGCATTTTCAGGTTCTGGCTCTACATTAATGTTTGCCATCTGAATCATCAGTTAATGATTTTGTATTTATACTTGATGATTTCTTGATTTTTTAAAGCAAAAACAAGTTCTCCCTCAGTTTTATTTGCTTGTTGTTGTTTTTGTTTGTTTGTTTGTTTGACTGATTTTTAAGTCATGTGTGCAACATGTGAGCAGGTGACCAAAATACGTAAGCAATAAACTGTGAAGGTTGAGTTCTATGAACAGAGGCTAGGACTATAATCAAATAATTATATATTAAATAATATAAGTTGACATATTCAGTTACAAATACAATCATTATTTGGTTCCATGATAATAAGGCATAAAGGGTGGGTAGTCCATGTAAAATATTGTAACTTATATTCATTTTAGGAGAACAGTGTTGTGACACCAACTCTCTGATACCAACAGGGTGTCTTACAACACTATTCTGGCACTAACTACCTGAAGTTAGGGTCACAGTCCACAGGTTTAAGGGCTCAGTTCTCCACAAGACTGTCTACTCTTCAGAGATCAGCCACAAGTGGGATCCATACCTGCCTGCACTTCTCTGATCAACCAGCTAGCTATACATTTGGTGGTTGCAACAATCTCCTAAGTTTCAATAATTCACTAGAATGACTCAAAGCTAGCTTAAAACTTTACTTAGGAACACAGTTTATTATAAAGGATAAGGCTACAACCAAGGAAGAGCCAAATGAAGAGTTGCAACAGGGGAAGGTCTGGGAGGCAGGAGAAACAGAGAGCTTTCATGCTCTCTCCTCATGAAATCTGAGTTTGCCACCCTCCCAGCACATCAACATGTACACCAAGCAGGAAGCTCCACCAAATCTCAGTGTCCATGCTTTTTACTTGAGTTTCATTACACAGGCATGATTGATTAAATCATTGACAACATGAGCGAACTCAGTCTCCAGTCCCCCTCCACTCTGTGGAGGTCACGCTGGCCCCAAATTTCAACCATCTAATTACATGTCTGGTCCTTCTGGTGACCAGCTTCCATCCTGAAGCTATCTAG
Organism: Pteropus alecto; assembly: GCF_000325575.1. Lineage (NCBI taxonomy): Eukaryota > Metazoa > Chordata > Mammalia > Chiroptera > Pteropodidae > Pteropus > Pteropus alecto. The sequence continues at coordinate 13,269,394 of NW_006434369.1, forward strand.
AGGTCCACCATAAGTCATCTCATTAGCATAACAAAAAACACTCCTGTCACTCAGGAAATTCCTAGGATTTTTGGAGCTCTGTGCTAGGAACTAAGGACAAAAAATCAGATATATTCTATGACAAAAAATCAGATATATATAATACAACACAAATAAAACCTCATTTTCATTTTTAATGCTGTTAATTCTGCCATATCTCTAATTAGTGATAATAATAACTGTTTTCTTAATAGGATTATACATCTAAGACATATTATTGTGAAGGGTCTTAGACATTTCCTTTTTTTTTTTTTTTTTACAGATAAAGAAACTAAGGTTTGCAGAACTCATATTACTTGCATAAAGCCCCAACTAGTTAAAGAATTGGGATTAAGCCCTGAGACTTCTGTTTGGCCTGCACATTTTATAATAAACCATAATATCTTTAACACCATATAGCCAACATTCATTTTTAGAGAGGCTTGACTTCCCTAATTCAGAGTTTTCTACAAACCTACCCCCAGAGCCCAATGCTGTTTTTCTTGGTTACATTTGGTACCAGCCCACTGTCCTCTAGCCCTAACTGGCCTGCAAACCAATTAATGGCACAATCCTCACCCGCAAGCACAGACTGAGTAAAGGATCCATGATGAGCTATAGGGATGACAGAAAGCTGGATTCACTGTGGGCTCTTAGAGCCAAGGAATCATGAAGGAAGGGGTGGTCCCTTCTAGCTCAGGAAAAGCAGACTTCAGGTCCCAGCTCCCTCTGAGAAGAGCTCTCTACTTCCTGATGCTCCAGCAGCCAAATCAGCCACTAACTTCCATCCTGGTCCTTTCATGGAAGCAGAGAGATGACTGAGAGAAGAAATTGCAGTTCTACTCCCTAGATACCACGAGAATGACTAAAAGCAGGCTTAAAGCCAGCCTCAGCAAAGGTAGTATGATTACTCTGATATTTACTCTCCCCTTAAAAAAATTATTCTACCATCATCTGCATTCTGAGACTCTCAGTCCTTTTAAGGTAATCAAATGCTTTCCTTTTATGATGAGAGATACGTTTCAAAGTTTCAAAACACAACAGAGGCCATACATTTATGCAAAATGTCACTAGCGTGTGATTGATGGCAATCTGATTATGGATTTGGGTTTGCACTTCATTTTAAAGTCAGAAAGCATTAACAACCACAAGGACACTGAGCATATTACATACATCTCAAAATTATACCCTGAGCTGATCACAGCAACACCAAATGTGTTAGTATTTCATTTCTAATCCTTTGCCTCTGCTTGTGATAGTGATGTTAACAAGAGTAAAGTAGGCTATGGAAGGAGAGGCAGGAAGTGTAAATCAACTATAAATTGACTAATAAGGTCTTGAATTGCCTAATAATCAGGAATAACCAAGAATCTTCATGAATCATTGCCTCTTCCATGGAAGACCAATGAATAAAGGTATAAGCTTCTAACATGAAAATAAAACTCAATATTAAGATAACTTAAAAATTAACTCATCTAAACATGTGTTATTTAAAAGCACAAATAGACAATGATTATTCATCTAGATTTCAAGAGAAACCTTCCCTACTCATTATATACCCTTTCCTCTCTAAGGAATAAAGGAAATAATTTTTTTCTAGACAATTCTTTCTTCATCTTCCCTAGCTCCTAATCAATCAATTGCCTCAAACATCAGAATTTTTTAAGACCCCTGAGGAAGGATGAAATGCATGAAAACTGGAATTGCTTTAAACCAATGGATCAGTGCAGTCATTCTCCAATACTGGTCAGTGAAATAGGATCAGAAAGTTTCATCAGGACCACCTAGGGCTTTGTGACAATGAGATTCTTGAGGCTTGTTATATAAATGTTCTATGCTCTTGTTTTAGGTGTTCCATTTGATCTGCAATATATCAAAATCATTGTTTAAAAACACCCCTCAAGTTATGCATAGTTTATTTAATCAAAACTGGCTTTTTTTTTTACCTCTATGTATTTTTTCCTCAAAATAGTAAACTCAAATAACACTTGGCCTTCCTTAAATGGAAAGGCCATGAGAAGAAACATTTACTAAGTATATGTAAAATGACTAAATTCTGCAGCAAAAGGAAAATTTATAATATTGACCATGTTAGCCTTTAACTCCCCCCACAAAATGGCTTGTTTCATTGCCAAATATTATATTAATGAATGTTAATAAATCAAAAAATTGATTATTTAAAAATGCTAATACTGGAAGTGGAAATAAAGGAGCAAAGACAAGAGCAATTATCATCCTTTTTATGTGCTGACATTCTTATAGCTCCTTATAGCTATTCAATAAAACCATTAAGCTATAAATCATAAGAATAGAGAGGCTACATAATTTACAGAACCCTGTGCAAAATGAATACACAGGTCCCCTTGTTCAAAGAGCAGGAAAACAAAAAAGATTTTTCCTTTCTCCCATGATCTCTTTTGACCTGCCATTGTGGTTTTTATTTTTATTTTTTTTAGTGTCACACTACTTCAGGCATGAGGATGATCACAGGTCAAGTGCTGACCCCCCACAAGAACCTCTCGTGTCTATATTTTTTCAGTTCCCCCTGTGACCTTGATGTAGGTTCCTGTGACAATGTTGGGAAGAAGGACAAAATAACACAGGTCCAGTCTTCAGGAATCAGGACCCTAAGATGATACTGGTTTTCCTGTACAGTGACACCTGGGGTCACAACAACGTAATGACCAAAGGTCATTTATACAGCATTTACTAATGACACACTGTAGAATCAGAGTTATGCCAGCTAGCCCCTCTCCAGCCCTCATAGGAAATTCCGATTCTACCTAGAGATCTAGAACATAAAGAGACATCAGCAGAAAGATTGTGGCTCTGCACTCCAATTTTCTTATCTGTTAAATAGAGATAATAATATATAGCTATGCACCCTTATGCTACATGCATCCCCTGCAGGGTGGGCCTGCCCCTGTACAGGTGATGATAGATTTTGGAGGGAAGGATGGTAGCCTTGCCCTGAGGAGGCAGCTGCTGGAGATTGAGGACAAAGAGTATATGATGGGTCAGGTCACAATGAACAGTAGGATGAGCACGGCCAAGCAGCAGGGTTGAAGTCCCAGAGGGAGATGAGCAGCTCCCATGGCCTCTCTGCTGGGACCGTGGTATTTCAACCCCTGCAGGGAGATCAAGGCCAGGGGCAGAATTGTTTTAAAAAGAAATAGACCTAAGCAGTAGATGGATGTTGTCACATCACACAGTCCTGGTGATGGTGTGGTAGGTATGCTTAGCACCTCCACAGGGACCTCTGGCAACACTGTGTAGGAGAGATACATATTCATGTACACACCGATGTTTGACTTTGTCCAAGTCAGCAAAAGAGAAATGGCTGATGCACATACTTACTAAATGGCAGCTGTGGTCACAGCATGACCAGGCCCATCACCTGACATCACGCTCCTGGCCCAACCACCCCAGCTGGTGAGCAGCACACCCAGTAGGGCTGAGTTACCAAGTCAAGAGGGCTCTACAAGGACACTAGTGCCAACCAGGCTCCTTTTTTTTTTTTCTTTTTTTTTTGATGTTTCTCAAGATTTCCATCCATAATCATAAGCAGCAGCAGTTATTCCTGAAGTTCAGTGTTTAATGAGATGATAAAGGTGGTGTTTTAAGGCTTCAGTGAAAAGCGAGAGCTGAAGTAACTAGAGAAGCATTCTGGGTAGGGCTTTAAAAATGAGCATGATTTAGTTAAAAGGAAAGACACATTTAAGTCAAGAGAAAATGAATATAATGTAAATATAATGTATTTGTGGAAAAGTTAAGAGGCCAGACTGCTTATTGCAGAAAACTAAGAAGAAATAACATTTAAAAGATACTTTTCAAATGAAAATATAAAATGAAATAACTTGGAAGATAGATCTTATTTTTCCTTCACAAATGCATTTACCAGAAACACACAGGATGAGCAAATAGCCAGGTGACCATGTAACCCATGCCAAGTTTTCCAGATAGAGGGACAGAGTGGGTAGGGAATATACCTGGGTTTGCAACCTACATCCTCATGGACAAGCTGGAGACCCTTAGCATGTCAGATGAGCCCTCTAAATTCTGTTTCTTCAGCTGTGAAACTGGGACCAGCGATGCTTGCCTCTTGGGGCGGTTGCATCAAATGCAGCAGTGCCTTAGCTACTGTTCAGAAAAAAACACTTGTGCTCTTTTAAGTAGACGACAGAAAAAAACTGACAGAAAAAAACACTTGTGCTCTTTTAAGTAGACAAGTTCTCAGGGGACCTATCCAAAGATGTCTATGCCTCAATTAAGAGAAAGCACTCAATAAAGAAAAGCTACTATATTTCAAGTCTAAGAGTCATCAATTATAATATGCATACTATAAACTGAATATTTCTGTCTCCCACAAATTTGTATGTTGAAACTTTACCCCATTGTGATGATATTAGGAGATGAGGTCTTTGGGAGGTGATCACATCATGAGAGACGAGCCCTCATGAATGGATTAGCGACTTTATAAAAACAGACCCCGGAGAGCTCCCTCAAACATTCCACCATACGAGGCACAGTGAGAAGACCGTCCATGAACCAGGAAGCAGGCTCTTACCAGACAATCTGCCAGAACCTTGAGCTTGAACTTGCCAGTTCCAGAACTGTAAGAAATAAATGTCTATTGTTTAAACGACCCAGTCAGAATATCATAGGGTATTCTGTTTTAGCAGCCTGAATGGGCTAAAACAATGCGTGCTATTAATTGAGGGATTAGGTGCTTACAAAATCATTGAAAGAGATAGAGGAGTGGGCCCTAGCCTGGGTTTTCAGAAATATCTCCCAGAACAATACCCACGATCGCCCATGAGTTTATCTGCTTGGCCAGCCTGCCATCTCACCATAACCCAAAAACATGGCTTTTAGACTCGAACCTCTATAGTCCAGGAGAGCAAACAAGAAAAAGGGTAGAATTAGTAGCAATCCACCACATCCACCCAAGGAAGCTTATATAAGAACCTAGCACTGTGCTTGTCACTTAGGAAGTGCTCAATACACTTCCAACTGGAGCTAACATGAAAAATAGTACTCATTTTTCATCTTAACTTAGGAGAGAATCAAAAATAAGGGGAAAGCTAACCTGTTTCTTTTCTCCTGGGTGACTTTTGTCCCCAAACAGGAATGTCTACCACTGTTATCTATACAATAGTAACGCAGATTTTTTTTTTAATTTTAATTAATTTCAAGTATACAGTAAATTGATTAGACATCTATAGAGTTAGTAAAATGATCCCCCCAATCACTCCCTCCTTCCCCTGATCCTCCACCTAGCCAATGTATTCATGCTAATTGCATTCCCTATGCCATACTCCCCATCCCCATGACCATCTATCAACTACTAATTTTTTCTTCTTTAACCCTTCACGCCATTCTTCCAGCTCCTCAAACCCCCCTCCCCTCGGCCCATCACCAAATTATCCACTATATTTGAGAGTCTGTTTTTGATTAGCTTATTCTTTTTATTCCTTAAATTCCACATAAAAGTGAAATCATATTGTGTTTATCTTTCTCTGTCTGACTTAAATACCTTCTAGGACCATCAAAGAAATATCTTTTTCCATCCTCTACCTTTTCATATGTATGGATCTTGTTTTCTTATCCTTTCATCCCCTCTGTCTTTTGGTTGGAGCACTTAATTCTTTTCCATTTAAGGTACTTATTGATAGGAATATAGTTGTTACCATTCTTTATTCCTGTTTTTGATACATGTTTTTTCTTCTTAAAGAAGTCCCTCCAACATTTCCTGTAATACTGGCTTAGTG
>NW_006434369.1:13275740-13315177 GCF_000325575.1 Pteropus alecto
CTCATCGAATATATCTACACTTTCCCTAAGTTCATTGAGCATCTTTATAACCAATGTTTTGAACTCTGCATCTGTTAGATTGCTTTACTCCATTTTTCCTGGATCTCTGTTCTGTTCTTTCATATGGTCTCTGCTTCTTTGTCTTCCCATTTTGGCTGCCTTTCCATGTCTGTTTACATGTACTAAGCAAAGCTCCTAAGTCTCCCCATCTTATTAGAGTGGCTTTGTGTCCAGCGGCACAGTCCTGAGGGGAGTTCAGCTCCAGGCCAAATTTAGCCCAAGCCTCTGTCCATCCAGGGCCACCTGTTAACATTCAGCAAGCAATCCACAGATGCTGTGCTTATAGTTGTCTCAAAAGGCCACACCAGAAACCAAGGCCAGCTGCCTCCACCAGTGTGTTTCAGCAAGGAGCACCTGACTAGCTGAGGATACACCTGGATGTGGCTTGGGTGGGGCTCAAGTTGGGGGAGCCAGGATTTCAGGGAATCCTTTAGGCGGAGCGACCTCTGTTATCCAGTTTGATGACGAAGCGGCTATGTGGGGGCTGTGTCTGCGCACTGGTAGGAGGGAGGGCTCAACAGGGAGCAATGGATACCGCCGGCACTTCTGTACCAAGTGAGTCTGTCCTTGGCCCTCACTCCGACAATGTCTCCCTGTAAGTCCCTGGTGCCCTCTGTGTGCAGCCGAACAGGCACTGGTGCTCAGAGCGAGTAGGTCCATCATCGCAAAAATCCACTCATGGATGCAGCCCCTTTAAGAGGCATCTGCCACTGCTACTGCCTCCATCTCAGCCAGCCTCTCATAACCTGGCAGCCCCGCATCCTCGCCCTGTCCTACCTTCCGCTATTGCAGGGTGCTTTCTTGGATTTCTCCGTAGTCGTATGGCTTGTTCATCTAGATCCCAGGTGATTTTTCCTTGCTGCTGCTCCTTGTTTCCATCACAACTTTGATTTGGTCTCCAGAAGGATAAACAGAGCCTCTATCATCTATGCCATTTTTTTCTCTCTCCCACAGATAGTTTTTTGAAGTTGCTGATTTGCAAAGTAGCTGAAAACATTTTTCTCTCTCCCACAGATGGTTTTTTGAAGTTGCTGATTTGCAAAGTAGCTGAAACAGTGAAATTCATAGCTGAAGCAAGCAAAAGAATGTTCTCTTCAAATAAGAAAACTGCCTTATATGGCTCTTGTAGCAGATTCATTGCAAAACTATTTTTTCTTGAAAATACATTACTCCTTCTTAATGATTAATTAAACCAGTAAAGCCCTAGACATTTCAGAAATTTTCTAAAATGTTTTACTCCTTGCTTTCCATTAACCATTTCAAGACCCATGATATTTATTCTTTCAAGAGAGTGATTCATCTAACCAACACCTGCCCTGCTCACCTCCAAATTAAAGAGGGACGGCAGCCCACCCTCTTGTTACATGTCCTCTAGGATAGATGTGGGGAGCACAGGGATGAGGTAGCATGTCCATACTCTGGCCCTCGAGTCACCCCTTTGCATGATCCTGAGCAAACTGTTATCTCCACAGACCTCAACGTTCTCACCTCTAAAATAGGAATTAAGTCTATCTTCTCTACCAACCTTCCATGGATACTAGGACAAATCATAAAACAGGTATAGGTTGTACACATTTTAAAGCAGTAAGCAAGGTGGTTTGCCTTGTCCCCCACTACACCACAGTAGTCTAAATCCTTACTATTTCCTCAGTATTTTTCTTTTTTTGTAAAATGCTAGTCTTATTGCTTTTTTCATTCCAATAGAAAAAGTCCACATATGGTTGGAAACCACACATTGCTCACTCTCTTTCTTACCTAAGAACATAATACGAGATGCTGACAGTGCAGCACGCATGCCCCAGACACTGGCAGCAGGCTCCATGGTTAAGAGCTGTGTCTTGGTGTCAAGATCAGGTTTGAATCCTCTGCAGCTGGCTGAGACCACATATGAGCTACTCGATCTCTCCAAGCCTCAATTTCCTCATCTTCATAATGAGGGTTTGTAAGGATGGTACCTCTCATCGGGTAGGGTGTAGCATGGATAATAGATTGTAGTGTATGCCATAATGTGCCACCCAGATCTTCCCTTCAGGATGGAGGTGCTTTTTCCCCAGCTGCCAACAGTAATGGCCGATAACAGCTTCTATCTGAAATGCTCCTTCAAATTGCCCTTGGTCAAAGAGAGACCCCACCTAAGGTTACAGCCCATTTAGGATATTAGATAAAGGGTGGAGCTTTCATCCAATGAATGGTTGATGTTAAAGTATAAAAGCCTGCTCCATGCTTGCCCCAGCTGGGGACATCTCTGAAGGATCATCTCAGTCCCAGAATCCTAACCCCCAAGGGTCAGCTAAGGGCTTTGTCCTGACTGCATTGTAGTTAAAAATCTCCCTTTGGCCAATCCTGCTTCCTTTCCCATCCCACAGGTGCAGATCTTGAGAGCACTCTCTGACAAACTCCCTGTGTCAAAAATCAGCTCAGAGGCCGTTCGCAGGGAACCTGACCTAAGACATGTATGCAAAGTGCCTCATAAATAGGAAGCACTTAATAAGGGTAAGCTATCAGATGTCATCAAGTCTTAGAGGCATCAATCATAAGATGACCATTATTATGTATCACTTAGAAAGAAAAAGTACCCAAGATGGGAAGTCTAATAAGAGACACCCAAATAGAGCTGAGACAGCAAGGAAATGTACCGGGCTCAACCATGGTACTGGGTGAAGGAGGGGGAAACACTGCCCCGGTAATTTGCACTGAGCACTCTTCAAGCAAAAAGTTGAATTTGAAGGCTCCCAGGTCAGTAGCACACCTAAGGGACTGGCAGAAGCAAGCGCAAATTCTCTCTGGAAAAACTCAACTTCTATTCTAGAAAACAGGGATTATAAAACCCATTCAGGTTTCAGAGATGTTAAAATGAGAAAAATATGTATGTTCGAATCAGTGAACTTTGGCATTATTCTGTTCACATTGACATGAGCATGGTCAGCTGTCACTCTGCAGTGACAGTAGCTCCCATTATCACCTGTGTAGTTCACTCTAGTCAAAACTGGCCATGGGAGATGACCAGGTTTCCTGTGAACTCTGAAGCTGGTGAATACAAAGTAGAAATCCCTGAGATAAAAGCATAACCCACTATGGCTAGTAAGACTGATGACAGTAAGGAAGAGCTCAGAGTAGAAATTGGAAGAGCTGGACTCCAGTCCATTTCTACTCCTCATTAGCTATTTGAGCTAACAACCCACTTAACTTTTCTGAGGCTCATTTTTCTCACACCTTCCCATTAATGAGAGGAAAAAAAGCTGTCCTTCCTGCTCAAATATTATATTAAATGAACTAGTACTTCAAAGGGTTAAATATACATCATCATCATCATCATCATCATCATCATCATCATCATGATTACTAAACATATTTATTGAATATGTCTTACATTTTAGGTCCTTGAGTTACATTTACAAATAAAACAAAATTCCTGCACTGATAGAGCTTACATTCTGGTGGGTTCTAGTGTCATTATTGTAACCCACTTCTTTCCGTAGTGGGATTTGTCACACTTCTCATAGTTAAGACACCCAGAGAAGGTTCAGTTCCAAATGGACAAGGTTTTGAACAATAAGAGTACAAAAACTGGAGTATGGTAATGGCCTGTTTCCATACATACGATTTAAAAATTTGTGTGATCAACGGCACACCTGCAGTTCTGATAATGAACCATTTATTTCCTTGAAAATCATGCAAGGGAAAGGTGAGAATTTGGAAAAGGTGGAGGCATCCAGGTATATGGCTTTGATCAGGGAACTTCTCTAATCCTCTGCATCCCACACACCTCCACTGTCACGGGTATCTCGTCCAGAGACCCTTCCCCACTCCTTAGCCAATTTGCCCGCTCCAGGCCCATTTAGATCACAATCTACTTTGGCTCTGGACTGAAGCAAAACAAGGGATCACTTTCAGATGATTGCAACAGGGAAGCAATAAGTACAGCAGTTAGGAGCAGAGGTTCCAAAGGCAGACTCTTCTGGGTTGGATCCCTTTTTTGAGACTTAGCATCTGTGCAGTCCTAGGCAAGTTACTGGAACTCTCTGTCTCTGCTTCCTCATCTATAAAATGGGAATGATAGCTCCTACCTCATAGGGTGTGGTAGGCATTAAGTGAGATAATGCATATTAAGTTCATTGTATTCAGGCAGAACAAGTGCCCAATGAGTGACAGCTGTTACTGCTATTGTTGTTATCAGTATTACACCACCACCCCCTCCCGTCTAGATGTGTGTCTCAGTGATGTTCCTGACGTGGTCTTGGGAACATTTACACAGTTGGACAAGAATTTTTATCAAACTGAAGAGGATGCCAGAAGTTCTGATGCTTTTTATTGCAGCTTTCTGGTATAAGATCCCTCTTAGAGATGCCAAATTTAGAGGCTTGCCTGTCCTGCCTGCTCTCTGTGAGGGGGTCGGCCACTTATCTGCTCACCCCTTCCTCCATCCTTCCATCAATTCCCTCAGGTATGCAAATGATACCCAATCCCACTCAACCCCCCTTCCGTACACAGACCAGTAAAAGGCCAGGCCACAGGACCTACACTAACCCTAGTGAGACAGGTAGGGAAGGGTGGGCATGGCAAGGTGAGTCCCCTCGGGAAGCAGCGAGTCCCTTCATCAAAGAATCCAGTTCACGAACTTCTCCCAATTCAGAAGTCCCAGTGCTCAAAAACTTAGACTTGTCTATGGCCATGCCACCCTGGACATGCCCAATCCCGTCTGATCTCAGAAGCTAAGCAGGTCGGGCCTGGTTAGTACTTGGATGGGAGACCACCTAGGAAGACCAGGTGCTGAAAGCGGGAAAAAAAAAAAAACAACTTAGACTTCTTTCTTTATTTTGACTTTTAATGTGATCTCAACCAAAGAAACCAGTTTGGAGCCAGAAAAACATGGCAACTTGTTCCATTCATGTTTACCCAGAAACCTCTATCTCCTAGAATTTTTAAAATTCCAAATTTCAATTCTTCCCCTATCGAACAAAGCCACTTTTGCTAGTAATCTTTTTTTTAATAGACCTTATTTTTTAGAACAATTTTAGGTTAACAGACAAATTGAGCAAAAGTGGAGTGTTTCCATAGCCTTCCTCACTGTCAATATCCTGCCTAATAATCTTTTATATTAGAGATTCTCTAATAAAATGAACTATCTAAAAGGGCAGAATGAATCTTTTTTTCATAAACCACACAGAATAACTGGCTTTGTATATATAACCACATTCTAACCTGGCAAAAAATTATAGGAAATGTATCTATTCTTGATAAAACAGTAATTCGACAAAGGCATAATTTTGCTCCCTTGGCTCCAAATTCAAGTTTTTCTCCAAAGAAATTAAATTTTTTATACTCATAACAATGTTCTTGAAAGCGGGGAGGAGGGTTGTTATCATTGTGTTTTTCAAATGGGTTGTCTACATACATCTCCTGCAACAGGAAGAAAATTTCCTTCTGCCTCTCCAGGACTCAGCATCCATCTTGAAAGATATCCTTTCCCCTTGGCTGCCTCAGAGGTCTTTTCTTTCTGCTTCTTTGGGGTTATTATTTGTATACATTTTCTTTTTATTGCATTAATGGACCAACCAGGACCCCAGTACAATGTTGAACAGAAGTGACAAGAGCAGACATCTTTGCCTTGCTCCTAATCATAGGAGAAGATTATCTAATCTTTCACCATTAAATACAACGTTAGCTCTAGGATTTTTGTAGATGATCCTTATCAGGTTGAGGAGGGTTTCTAGTTTGCTGAGAGTGTTTTTGTTTGTTTGTTCATTTGTTTGTTTTAACTATAGGTATTAAATTTTATCATATGCTTTTTCTGCATCTATGAAGAATCATGATTTTTTTTTAGTCTGTCAAAATGGTGAATTACATTGAATTGCAATGTTATGTCAACCTGATGTTCCTGGAATAAAACTCAGTTGGTCATAAGGTATTTTTAAAATGTATTGCTAGATTAATTTGTTTGCAAAAATTTGGCAAATTTTTGTTATAGTTTCTATGTTCATGAGATATGTTGGTCCGTAGTTTTCTTGTAATGTCTTTGTCTGGTTTTGGTATCAAGAGTATCTGGGAAACTCTCCTTTCTCTTGTATTACTTGAGTTTGTGAAGACTTTATATTGTTCCTCCTTGTTTGGTAGAATTTAGTGATAAAGTATTCTGGAATTAAAGTTCTCTTTGTGGGAAAGTTTTTAACTTTCAATTTGATGTACTGAATACATATAAGACTATTGTTGAATTTATTGGTATAATATTGTTCATAACATTCCCTTTTTTATTGTTTTAAAGTCTGTAGAATCTATAGCAACACCTCCACGTTAATTTTTACTATCAGTAATTTGTGTCTCCTCTTCCTCACTTTCTCCTGGCTAGAGTCTGGGTAGATCCATCTAACTAGAGGCTTATCAATTTTATTCATCTTTTTGAAGAACCAGCTTTTAGCTTCATTTCCTTTTCTTTATTGCTTTTCAGTTTTCTATTTTACTGATTTCCATTCTTTGTTTCATTTTGGGCTTAATCCAATCTTCTCTTTCCGATATTTTAGAATAAAGCTTAGTCGTTAATGAGAAACCTTTCTTCTACTGAAGGCATTTAATGCTATAAATTTCCTTCCAAGTACTGCTTTAGCTGGACCCCACATTTTGATATGTTTTCATTTTGATTCCATTTAAAATTTATGATTTACTTTTGACCCATGAGTTATTTAGAAGCATACTGTTTAATTTCTAAATATTTAAGGATTTTTCAGATATCTATTATTGCTTTCTAGTTTAATTATGTTGTGGTCAGAGTACATACTTTGTACAATTGCGATCCCCTAAAACGTAATGAGTTCTTCTATGGCCCAGAATATGGTCTATCTTGGTGAATATGACAAATGCATTTGAAAATTATGTATTCTGCTGGTTGGGTGTTCTAAAAATGTCAGGTCAATTCAGTTGATAGTATTGTTCAAGTCTTCTCCTTTCACTGATTTGCTGTTTACTTATGCTATGAATTACTTAGGGAGGAGTGTTGAAATCTCCACTTATAAACTGTGAATTTGTCTGTTTCTCCCTTCTGTCATGAAACAATCTGTTTCATGTATTTTGAGTCTTTCTTTTTTTGGTGCATACAAATTTAGGATTGTTAGGTTCTCTTGATGAATTACTCTTTGACATTTTGAAAAGTTCCTCTTTACCCCTGCTAATATTCATTGTTTTGAAGTCTGCTTTATCTGATTCTAATATAGCTTTCTTTTGATTAGTGTTAACATGATACATTTTTTGCCATTTTTACTTTTAACCTGTTTGTATCCTTATATTTAAAGAGAGTTTCTTATAGACAATATATAGCTAGATCTTGCTTTTTTATCCTATCTGACAACCTTTGCCTTTTTTAAAATTAAAATTTTTGGGGTGACATTGGTTAATAAAAATCAAGGTTTCCAGTGTACAATTCAATGTCATCTGTAATCTCTGCCTTTTAATTCAAATGTTTAGAACATTTACATTTAATGTTTAATATGGTCAACATATGCGGGGTTAAATCTACCTTCTTACTGTTTTCTATTTGTTTTTTGTTTGTTTTTACGCTACAGTACCTGGTCTTCCTAAGTGGTCTCCCATCCAAGTACTAACCAGGCCCGACCCTGCTTAGCTTCCAAGATCAGACGGGATCGGGTGTGTTCAGGGTAACATGGCCGTAGACTATCTGTTCTTTTGTCCCCTTTTCCCTCTTTTCTTCTTTTGAATTGTTTTTAATTATTCCATTTTTTTCTCTATTATGGCTTATTAGCTATACTTCTTTTACTTGTTAAATAAAAGGGCCTTCTCTATGGTTTATAATATACACTCTTAATTATCATAGTCTATCTTCAAATAATATACCACTGCATATATAGTGTGAAAACCTCACAATAGTATACTCCCCTTCCACACTTGGTGCTGTTGTTTATGGATAGCTTTGGCTGATTCAAGTGTGTGGAATCATGTCCATAACCAATATTCCCATAATACAGCAACCAGCACACAGGGCTCAACATATAGAGCCAAGAGAGAAATGGAATAGTATGGCCCATGTTAATAATATCATTATTTAGGGAGAGACTGACTACATAGTCACCAATTGATCAGAATAGTCACCATCCAACCTTAGTCCTGGAGTAGTGCATTCCAAGGCTCCGAGCTACACTGAGCACTGACCTTTTATTTGCTGGCTCATGGTGGTGTCTAGGAGAGGGTCAGAAATTTCCAAGGCAAAAACGGAGACAGGAGGTAAGCTAAGGACAGCAGTTATTTATTAAGCAGTTTAGAAATATTTCAGTATTTTAATACTGGTTGACACAAAGTGTGCATATACCCTAGAGGTATATGTAATGTGAAACGCTCTTTATACACATATTTCTTTATGGAATCTTCAATAATATATGGCATGTTGGCTAATGCTACAGTGTGAGAGAATTCTCTAAGGGCACAAGTATCTTGGTTGATCCATCAGCAAAGCCAAACACAGGAAACAGCAGAAAGAGTTTACACATGTGTTACAAATCTTAATTGCAAGTATTTAGTACTTGCCGTCTATCAGACACTATGTGAGGCAATTCGCAGTTACTGTCTCTAAACTTCACCACAACCTTTTAAGGGTGCACTGTTATTCTCAACATACAGATGAGGTATAGGAGGCACGGAGAGATTAAGAATTTGCCCAGGATCACACAATGAAGAGGCACACCCGTACTCTATCTATGACTCATTCCATTGTCCCCTTTTATCACAGCTATTCCTTCTAGTATGTGAAGAATTTATTATATAAAAGTGTTTCACTTGTATTAGTGTCTATGATACCAAATAAAGCCCAGGTTCATGCCTCATCTCTCTATATTCCTGAAAGTTCCATTAATTACCTTTCTCAGTCTAAAGAGGAATCTTAGAGCTGGAGGAACATGGGTTACTAAAGTCCCATGATTCTGGGAAATTAGCCTCATAGATATAGTAGTCAAACCACCCAACCCCAAATCCCTTAATCAGTGCCACAAGGTGTGTGATCTTCACAAGGCAGGACTCCCAGAGCCTGCAGCCTTTCTCAATTTAGTATTGTCCAGATAGTATATGTAGCAACTCCTTGAAAAACAGAAAGTGGCTCTTGCCTTGTATTAGTAAACTAAAAGATTAAAAATAAGATGAGTTTATATTCTATTTTAAGGCAGCATCTTTTTTCTTAGGTAGCCTTATTTTTTGAACGGGAAAGTGACTCTGCTTGCTCAGTAAAGATGAATCCAGCTTACAGTTAGCTCCTTAAGTCTGACAAATCATATTTTTTCCTTTCCTGAAAGGGAACACTAGAAATTACTGGTCCCAATCCAACTATCCAAAAGCTGTGAGGACTTTACATAACACCAAACTCCCAAATCTGTGACCAGAATAGGAAGTACAATCACTAATGTAATAAAACAAGTGTAGTTTAAAAGAGCTTTAGTTTAATAATTAACACACTTGCCAGCTCAATTATAGCCAACTCAAAAGAAAGATACACAAAAAGAAATTGGCCTCATAAACATACTCAACTATAAATGGATTTTATTTTCCTACACTCGAAATGTAACAAAGTTTTACATGAGAACCCTTGGACCTTTATGAACTCACTATTTTTTTAAAAGCATCCTCAGAAGACTGAGGTAAAGACCCTCTGCAGTTTTATACTATTAATAGTTCTGTATTATAGAATACATAGGTGATTAGAAAATATTTTTCAATGCCAAATTAAAACATTTTACCTCAAGTTTACCATTTGATGACTAATTTTCACTAACAGGTTTGAGATTATCCTATCAACCTTTCTCAAAAGTGGCAAATACTTGGAGACCATTGATCTAATTTAAAATTGAGTGATGAGTTCATTTCCTTACTGAATGTAATCAGTGTCCGGGGCTCTGTGCAGCAGCTCCCTTAACAATATGTAAATTTAAGTGACCAATGTCAGCCTAAATATTTGAAAAACTCCCTTAATTTCTTTTGCTCACAAATGCCTCCTCTGTTGAACTTCACTAAGCATTGTTCTCTAATGGCAGACTGGAACCACATCCACAGTCTCTTCCTCAGGATAAGCAAGAGATAGGATGCAGAGGACAGGAGGATAAAGCAGGTCCGAGTTTTAACTCAGCTGATTCCAACTTCCTTATGTTGACTGAGATTCCTAATGGAATCCGGCACTTAATTGTCAAGTAGTCAGTTTTTGGAGGTGATGACATTTTTTCACGTCTTCATGTGAAATCTTGCTATGTAAAGTTGGTCAATGCAATAAACTTTGGTGCATAACTAAATGGTATCAAGATACAATGTAAGTTTATTTGTGGATCAGTTTGAGGTTAACAAAATAGGAGATGATAAAATGTTCAATTTTTTTGTATTTTATAAATGAGCTCAGAGAACACTGGTGGGTATGAAGAGACTGCTATGAAATAGCAGATACGACCACAATGTGAATCTGCTAAAAAGGATCCACAGTTAATAAAGTGGTTTCTATATAGTAGTTAAGGGTAGGGGCTCTAGTTCCAATCTGTGTTGTATTGTTTGTATATTGGGGAACTAAGCATCTCTACACCTAACTTTCCTCATCTCTACACCTAACATTTATCACCTCCATCATTCAAGAATTATCCAATCACTTTGGTGATTCAAAGATAATCATCATGTATTTTACTTTCATAAAATTTTAAAACCTGGTTGGGGATAGGAGCAGTACATAAGAAGCAGCACATAATTATAATACAAGGGGGAAAAATTTAAAAGAGCATAAACCCTGGAGCAAGACTGCCTGGATTAGAATTCTAACTCCCACTTTCTTTGAGAAGTAGAGCAAGTTACTTAATTCATGACCCTTCATAGTTTCCTCATTTCTAAAATGGTGATAATAGTATTTACACCTCAGAATGTTTTATGAGAATTAAGTTTAATATAAAGAGCTTATCGAAACTACAATAAGATACCATTTCATACCTATTAGGATGGCTATTATCTTAAAAAAAAAAAAAAAAAAACAGGAAAAAAAACAACTGTTGCCAAGGATGTAGAGAAGTTGGATCCCCAGTGCATTGATGATAGTAATGTAAAATATACAAACACTGTGGAAAACAGTATGGCGATTTCTCAAAAAATTAAAGTTATCTTATGACTCAGCAGTTACCCTTCTAGGTATGCACTCACAAGAACTGAAAGCAGAGATTCAGTTTTCTTACACCCATGTTCAAAGCAGCATTATTCACAATAGCCAAAAGGTGGAAACAACACGTGTTCATCCACAGAGCAACAGAGACACAACAGGTGGTATATATATACAATGGAATATTATTTAGCTTTAAAAAAAATTCTGACAAATGCTACAATATGGATGCATCTTGAAAACACTATGGTAAGGGAAATAAGTCAGGCACAAAAGAATATTCTGTAATTTCATTTATATGAGGTACCTAAATTAGTAAAATTCATAGACAGAATGTAGAATGGTGGTTACCAGGGGCTAGGAGGAGTAAATGGAAAGTAGTTCTTTAATGAGTACAGAGTTTCAGTTTGAGATGATGAAAACATTCTGGAGATAGACAGTGATGATGGTTGTACAACAATGTGAATGTACTTAATGCCACTGAACTATACATTTAAAAATGGTAAAATGGTAATTTTTTTTGTATATTTTACAATCAAAAAGAGGTCAAAACAGAGTCTGTCACACAATAGGTACTCAATAAATATTAACTACAAGTGCTTTTGAAAGAGTTTGAAAGGAAAAATTTACAGTCAGATCAGATATTTGGGTGAGAAGATTTCATCTGAGCTAAGACTTGATGAATGTGTAAAATGGACAGCAGTTTATTAATATCACACTTTATGAATAAAAAATAGATGTTAGGTGATGGGTTTGCAAATGCTTTTGTCAAAATTTAAATAATAAATTAACAACTATTATATGCTAGGCATGGGGGTTATATTGATGAAGAAACTCATAATCCAGTGAAAGGGTCCAAAACACACATAGATAAGCATGGAAAATTAATACATTCAAAGATCAAACAAATACCTCTTACCATCTAATTCTACATTTTATTGGACAGTTTGCAGTAGTTGATACTAAAAATTTTGGACTTTAAAGAACTCTAGTTACATTTTAGATCATCTTTTTTCATACTATTCCATTTTCCCCCAATCCCACTACCCGACTTTTTTCAGTTGTTTCTTTTACTAATACCCAGTCTGCCTTTTAATTTTACCCTTTAGTTTCTCCCAGTTAGTAGAATCATTAAAATCATAATGAAAAACAAAATTATAAATTAAGTTATACTATAGAAATTGCTGATAATTCAAAAGCAATAATTTCATATAGCTCAACATTATGGCAACTCCAAAGTCCTTATTTTTAAGATTTTTAAATTTGAATTTTATATATTTAGAAATTAAGCACAATGGCAGTAATAGGACTTCATATTGACAAGTGACCTGTCGATTTCCAACTTATAAGTGCCGTTTTCTATATCTGAAGGATAACAGCCAATCTTTTCTAAATTCAGTCAACTTTTCTATCATCAGTTACATAATGAAATAAGGTTTCATTTCTATTTGGAAGCCATTTTGTAATTTTTAAACTACATTTCAAGATATTCAGACATGAGTGCTTAATATTTAATGCTAAAATTTCAGTGAATGATCTATTGAACAACAGAATACACTACTAGCAACAAAAGGGAATAGACTACTGACACACAACATGAATCAATCTCAAAAATATGTGGAGTAGAAGAAGGCAGAGTGTATATTGTAGTATTTCATTTATATGAATTCTAGAAAAGACATATTTCATCAACAGTAACAAAAAGCAGATCTGTGGCTGCCTACCGCTGGGGACAGAAAAAATGATTGATTGTGGAAAAGAATATAAGGGAACCTTAGTAGGCAAAGGAAATATTCTCTATCTTGACTGAGGTGATAGTTACATAGTTTGTCAAAACTCAATGAAATGTACACTTAAAATGGGCACATGTTATTTTATGTAAACAGTACCTCAATAAAATTCATTTACAGAAAACAAAATGATAGTATATTTTTAAGAGTTCATTTACCAAAAAAAAAAGTATTTTTAATTAACAAGTAAAAGATGAATATCTTATTTTTAAAAAATTAATGTAGTATGGATAAAGCTAAAGTTTCCTTTGGCCAGCCTCTCAAACCTGGTTTCTACCCCTTAAACTCTCCATCTATACTGTCTCCTCCAAATAATCACTGTTGTGAGTTGGTATGGGTTCTTCTGACCTTTAAACATATGTTTACATACATACACAACCACTGAAAACATACAGTATTATTTTGTACAAAGGTATAACTTGAACATATCTTTCTGTAACTTGCTACTTTCACTTAGCATTATGTTTCTGAGATCTACCCATGTTAAAAGTTAGTATCTTTTAAATCCAATATAGCAATTTATTTTATGACTATAGTGTATTTTATTTAGCCAGGCCTTTCCCCTCCTGACTGATATTTAGGTTGTTTTTCCCCATTACAATTCACCAGTGTCGTGGTAAACAATAGTGGCCACAGGGATTACAGATGGTGTTCCAAAGGCACTTTAGCCTTATCTGTAAGGTTTAATTTTTTACAATGAGAATGTATTCATGTATTATTTGTATAATTTAAGTACTGACTTTAAAACTTTTTCTGATACATAAATTATCAGAAAAGAATGAAACAAAATCAGTAATAGGAAGCAATCATCTATTAAAATATAAGGAAGACAAAGTTATAGGGAATATTTGTGTATTCATGGTTTGAGACAAACACTGAAAAATAATGATCTGAGTACTAGATAGGTCATATAAACACATCTCCTACTCAAAGCAATTATAATGAAAATATGAGCATATTGGTTATCATTGCATCAGCATAATTAAATCATGCAAAAACACTTTACTTATACTTTTTGTTTTCTTCTTTTATGACTATGATGTCTTTCCCCATCCCTGAAATGAAAAGGGTAAAGAAGAAACTATCATAAATGATGGACATTTTAAATTTTAATACAAAAGCTTTAAAATAATTCATCGATAACATACTTATATCAGATATAAACCAGAACAAGTTAAACCATGCATTTACAACTGAACTGTGATTTTTTAAGAGTAAATATGGAAAATGCATCATTAAAATTAAGGAATAAACAAAATCGATTTTTTAAAACTGTACTTTTGAGTTCTGCTTTAAAATTAACTTTGAATAAACGTACCTAGTTGATAACCAGAGAATTTATTTCAAAGAAAATACTAAAGTCATAGAAACTTTCTGACACCCTTATCCTGGCTCCTATCTCAATGCCCCATAATTCATTCCATCTCAGGGGGGAATAGCAAAGATTAGCCTATTCAAAACTACTTCCTGCTAAAAAAATTATCCTCTCTAAAAAAATTATCCATGTTTAGATTTTGAGACTACTGTAGTTAAGTAAATAGAAATTGATCAGATGTCAAAAATTAAGTTAAAAAAGCACTAACAAACTAGAAAGTAGAAGAGCACAATTTCTGATAGCTAATCAAGAATTAACTTGTATATAATTATATCATTCATTATATGAAGCAAAAGGAATTACTAAGCAAACATTTCATTTTTATAGGAGAACTAAATCATAGCTAGCTTTAAAAATATGAACTGCATGACAGTATGAGCAAAATTATTAAACTAATAAACCTTATTTATTCCTGACCACTAGGGGACCTAGAAAGAACAAGATATCATTTGAGAGCCTATTGTTAGACAAACACTGTGCAGATAATACCAAATAATACATTGACTGCCCTCAAAGAGCTCACGGTCTAGTAGGGAGAGTAATAATTAAGTTCAATAAAAAGTATGTGCCAGGTAGACTGGTAACAAAATGGAAAAAATAAGCTCTGTTTGAATGAGTGAAAAAAAGCTTTGTGGGAATGACTAAGCTAGGTCTTAAAGGATGAGGAGTTTAATAAGCAGGCTTTTAAAAAACAGGCAGCAGAACATGACGTGGAAAGGCACAAATGTGGCACGGTATGAATGAGAAACTGTAATTTGAGCTAGCTAGAGCATAATATAAGGATAGGTAGGCAGAGGCCCTAACCCTGGAGGTCTTGAGAGCCATTCTAAGCAATGTGAATTTTGCCAATGAAGAGTTTTAAGAGGTGAAAATTCACTCTGGCAATAGCATAGGGATGAACTCATAAGGGACAAGCTTACAAATAGAATAATTAGGAAAACGACCATTATTTTCCACATGGACAGCAATAATCACAGAGGTGTGTATGAGGTATTTTCAGGCAGAACTGACAGCAATTAAGACCAGATGGTAAGGAATAAAAAAGGAATATCTAACATGACTCCTTGATTTCTGACTTAGATAAACAGATGATGGTCATCCACTAACCAGGATAGGAAATGCTGAGGAAAGAGGAGCAGATTGAGAAAAAGAAAGTTCAGTTATAGACCTGATGAACCAGGTAGATGCCCAGTAAGCAGCTGGAATACAGAAATAGACTTCAACTGATTTAAATTCATTACTTTAGTATGAGTTCATATTTCTCAGATATCAAAATTTTATCAGGGATATTAACAAGGGCAAAATTGATATTAAAGTTTGGATCTCCTTTCTGACATTATACATCCTCTATCTGAGGAATTAGCAAAAGAAAAAGACAACAACAAAAAGAGAGAGGAATAGTGGAAGAGAGGAAGGAAGGCGGGAGCAAAAGGCAAACGCTTTTTTAACAGTTATCTTTCTACCTAGACATTACTTTCAAATGCCTTGATTAGAAAACAAGTAATAAAAAAGGAAACCCATATCCAATCAGATATATAGAGAATTGTCACCAGAGCTGTGATTATTTGAACTGAAACAAGATGACTGTTAAGAATGTTCATCAATTATTTATCCGCCTTACCTTAATTTATTGCTACAATCTATTTTTTCACCATGGTCTATAACAGAAGGAACTATTTTTCAAAAGTAAACAATTCAATGTTAGATAACACAGTGTTAGACTTACCTCTCCTTCCTTCTTCTCGAGTCCCAGTTTTTATCTTTATCTTTATTTCTTTTTCGTTTATGTGGGCTCCTACTCCGACCCCTTCTATGTCGTGAACACTCAGCATCCAAATAGCTTCCACCTGACTGCCGTGAATCTACTGAAGCTGATCGCCTTTCTTCATTCCTGAAACCCAGAAAAGAATATTAATGTTACTTTTAACCACTGGTCTCCCATATAGGCCAGACTAAAGTCCAATATTCTATATCAGACCAATGACAGATAACGTCTAAGTAAATATATATAATCTTACATTCCATACAAGAAGGCAATCAAAGAAACATAGCTTTTATAACATCTTTTACAACTCTGGTATAATAATCCTGAGCAATGACAAATGAAAAGCATTCTGATGAGTAATAGTGTGCTACTAATGGCCTTAGAAATGCTAAAATTTAAATGATTACAGGTAACAGATTAAAAAGAGAATATTTTCACCGATAAAAACGACATACTTTTCACCATCATCCTCTGCTTTTTCCTGCTCCTCTTGCCAATGATTACTGAGTTCTTCCATGTGCACATTTATCACATCCCGAATCACCTTAGGAGAGTTAAGCACAGAATTTCAGATAAGAAAGCTGTTCAAAAAATTAAGACTATAAGCTAGGGGGGAAAAAATCACCACTGACAATCAAATATTTATTAAGAGCTATGATACAATGGACTATGGGATGTGTTTAGAAAACAAAAGAGATAACAGTCGAATTGAAATACGGATGGTAGATGAAAATATATTAATGTTAAATCAGCTAAAGTTGATAACTATACTATGACTATGTAAGAAAATAACCCTATTCTTAGGAAATACATACTAAGTATTTAAGGACAAAGAATCATGTCTACAACCCTTAAATAGTTCAGAAAAAAAATTTATGTACAGATAGAAACTGAGAGTAAAAAATGTACAGATAAAGATAGTACAAGTGATCTGTATAAAGGATAGACAGGAGCTCTTTGTACTATTTTTATAGTTTTGCAATTTATTTATATATTTGAATTATTTACAAATAAAACTTTAAAAAAAAAACCGTATAACTAAGTTAAATGACAGACAAAACATGAAACATTATAGTCAATTCACAGATACTTTCCCAATGAGACTATCAATTAATTACCTAAGAACCATTTAAAGGTTTTTTCTTTCCTGTTTATTCTATGGCATCACCAAGCACAGGGCTGGTCACTATTTAGATGAAGCTTACAGATGGTTCCCTCACGCCTAATTAGGAAAGTTTTAAGAAGAAAGGTACAGGAAACAAAGGGCAATCTCAGAGACACATACTATAGGTTCAGGTCTGACTGCGTTTCTCCTCATCTTAAAGAAATTTTCAACAGCTCCTAAAGTAAAATGGAACAATGTCCAAACCCTGTAACAGAGCCTGTGAAGCCTTCCACAATTTTACTACATCACAAAGTAGAAGCTAGCCTTATCTCCCACTTGATAGTTCTTTAAAAGCCCCAAGTTCTAGCCACCCTGGATTACTAACGGGTCTCTGGAAAACTCCTGTACTTTTATTTATTTTTAGGAACACTAGTCCTTTCACCTGGAAAATCTTCATCCACCATTTCCCCTCCTCCACTATATTCTCTTGTGGAAAATCTAAGACAGGTCAAGGTCTAACCCAGGGAGTGGTAACAGTCACACACACCTGAATTCCAATCCCAGCTCTAACACCTCTGGAGTAGCCCTCAATGACTCCCTGACTAGTAGTTCTATTGGAGCTCCATGAAGCCAAATGTCACTGGATGCGGTTTCCACAGGGCCAACCTAGCACAAGTCCATCAAATATGAAAAATTCAATAAAGACATTCTCTTACCCCTATCTCTGCTTCTCCCCTTCTCTCAAATATGATTTTCTCTATGAAGGCTATACCAATCTTACCTTTTTAAAAAATTGCTCCTTCTTCCCACATACTTTGATCTCACTTTATTTTAGCACTTACTACAATCTGTATTTTGAAAGGTCTTTTTCACTTATTAACTACAATAAGCTCCTTAAGGGTGGGGTCTGTGTGCACTTATCTTAAAAGTAAGTAAGTATACTTACTTTTATTTATTGCATAAGTATACTATGTAATAAATTTACTGAAATTTGTCAAAGTTCAGGTTATAGTTCAGAGCAAAGAAAAATTATATAAGATATAAATGAAGTTAGGAATTGATAAAATGTTCAAAAAGCCCTGACCAGAGATATAAATCACTAAAAGATCTGTAAACACTGAAGTAATTTACAGATGAAAGATTATTTGGGATCTGTTTCTAAAATTACCAAGTGTTAGGACAGGGGAGATAGATAGTGAGTGGGGATATAAATAAAACCAGGAGGTTGTATGTTGATAATTGTTGAGGCTGGGTGATGGGTCATACATCACACATCATACGTAATGAACATACAAGTTTATTAGACTATTCCATCCACTTCAGTACATGTTTAAATATTTCCATAATAAATAGTTAACCATAAAATTGTAAAGAACACTAACAGCAACACTTAAATTTGATCATAAGGTTATGAGACTACAGAATAAACAAATGAGGTATTGTACAACCAAGTATTTGAGGGACTATAAGAATCACTAAGGTAGTATGACATGGTCCCAGACCTCTACTGAGAGAGATGTCTAAAGTAGATACTGTAATTATAAAAAGAACAGCATAAAATTAAGTGCTAAGCCATGTGGTACAGAGCATAAATGCGACAAGCCACTGGATGGCTTAGAGTCAACTAGCACTTCATGAAAACAGTGTATATCAAGATTTCCAACAGTGATATTCCTGTTCATGATGGAGGCATAGGAAAACCCTGAACTCACCTCCTCCTATGGATACAACAAATAAACAGCTACAGATGGAACAATTTTCCTCTGAAAAGGATCTGAGAGCTTGATGAACAGTGCCTCCACAACAAAAGATAAAAGAGATGCATTGAGACGGGTAGGAAATGCAGAGACACGGGCTCATCTGAGACCTCACCGCAGGTGTGGTGACCCACAACCAGAAGGGATTCAAAAATAAGAAACTCTCCTTCGAAGAGTGAAGGAATCATGCCCCACATTAGGCACCCCAATTCTTGGATCCAGCACAGGAAAGATAAGCCCCAAAGTGTCTGGTTTTAAAAATCAATAGAGATTAAGTCTGCTAAAACAAAGAACTGTAGGGAATGGACAACTTGTTCTTAAAGGGCGTGTGTACATACCCACTCACCCTGAAATCTAGCACAAAAGCACCAGTTTGAAAAGGCCTAGACCACAAGTGAGGGAGATCTACTTACTAAACTTAAAGCAGTTGCTCACTAGGATTTTCCCCAGGAACATAAGCACTAGCTAGCACCATTTTTGCAACCTCATTCTAACTTGCTAGTGATGAAGCTGGTATATGCCATTTTTGGTGCCCTTCCTCTGGCCTGCCGGCACCAGTAGAGTGATCTGCCCATCCCGTGCTGCAACCAGCCAGGCAAGCACCCACACCCTGTCCAACCCATGCAGTAGGCACACAATAAGACAGACAAGGAAACCGTGCCCCATACCTCCCGCACAACAGCTGCACCACAGCCAGGCTAGATGAGCGCCCCACGACCCACTCATCTCACACCGCAGCTGGCCTTGCCACAGGCTGTGGGTAGACACAGCCCACATAAGGGAAGCACCTTGAGCGCCTGACTCTGGTGGCAAGAGAAGACTGCACTTTTGTACACCACAGATCATCTACTACAAAAACAATTAACAAAATGGCAATAAGTGCATACTTATCAATGATTACTTTAAATGTAAATAGACTAAATTCAGCAATCAAAAGATACAGAGTGGCTGAATGAATAAAACAACAAGACCCATCTATATGTTGCCTATAAAAAAGTCACTTCAAAAGGACACACACACAGACTGAATGTGGAAGAATGGAAAAAGATAATCTCTGTAAATAGAAATGAAAAGAAAGCTGGTGTTGCTATAAAAATATCAGACAAACAGACTTTAAAACAAAGACTGTAATATGACAAAGAAGGGTACTACATAATGCTAAAGGGGTCAATCCAGCAAGAGGATATTACATTTATAAATATATATGCACCCAACATAGGAGCACCGAAATACACAATGCAAATATTAACAGACTTAAAGGGAAAAATTAAAAGCAATAAAATAGTAGGGGACTTACACACTCAACTTTTAGCAATGGATAGATCACCTGGACAAAGAAATCAGTAAGAAACCATTGGCCTTAAATGACACATTAGCCCAGATAGACATAAAGATATATATATAGAGAACATTCCATCCAAAAGCAGAATACACATTCTTCTCAAGTGCACACAGAACATTCTCCAGGTCAGAGCACATGTTAGGCCACAAAACAAGTCTCAATAAACTCAAGAAGACTGAAATCACATCAAGCATCTTTTCTAACCACAATGGTATGAACTTAGAAATCAATCATAAGAAAGTGGAAAACCCCAAAAATGTGGATATTAAACAACATGCTACTGAACAACCAATGGATTAACAAAGAAATCAAAGGAGAAATAAAAAAAAAATACCTAGAGACAAACAAAAACAGAAAAATACCTAGAGACAAACAAAAACAGAAATATGACATATCAAAATCTATGGAATGAAGCAAAAGCATTTCTAAGAGGGAAGTTCACAGCAATACAGGCCCACCTCAAGAAACAAGAAAAATCTCAAATAAACAACTAACTTTACACCTAAAGAAACTAGAAAAAGAAGAACAAGGCCAAAATTAGTAGAAGAAAGGAAATAATAAAGATCAGAGAAGAAACCGATGAAATAAAGACTAAAACAATAGGAAAGATCAATGAAATTAAGGGTTGGTTCTTTGAAAAAATAAAATCAACAAACCTTTAGCTAGACTACCCAAGAAAAACAGAAGGGCTCAAATAAATAAAACACGAAATAAAAGATTACAAGTGATATCACAGAAATACAAAGGATCATAAGAAACTACTATGAACAATTATATACCAACAAATTGGACAACTTAAAGGAAATGGATAAACTCCTAGCATACAATCTTCCAAGACTGAATAATGAAAAAGAAAACCTGAATAGACCAATTACTAGTAAGGAGATTGAGTAAGTAATCAAAAACCTCTCAAGAAATAAAAGTCCAGGACCATGTGGTTTAACAGGTGAATTCTTCCCAGCATTCAGAGATTTAATAACTATCTTTCTCAAACTCTTTTAAAAAACTGAAGAGGAAGGAACTCTTCCAATACATTCTACGAGGCCAGATTATGAAAAGTCTTTGAAATCATAGAGAGAAGTGAGGAATAACGTGGGAATAATTAGGAGTTCAATGAAGAAATTCATATACCAAAAAATTCATTAACTCTATCCACTGAATGACATCTGAAAATAAATCTAGATATATATCAAGAGATTAATGTAATTAATTATATGATTTTATAATATTTTAATTTATAGTACATAAATAATTTATACCATGGTATTTCTTAAATCTAAATATTTAGTAGAGTACATAAAAGCACACTAAAATTTCTGTCCCAAAAAAAAGATAGCTATTTATTGAGTAATTTGTGTCTACATGCATAATCTCAGTTATCTTAACACCCCTGCAGTCTGTATTATTATAAAATGAAAAAAGCTGAATCTTAAAAAGCTCAAATAGCTTGCCCAAGTCAAATAGCCAATGATAAACAGCATAGACAAAACTTAAGCCCGGCTCTGTTTAAAGCCAAAATCCACGCTCTTACCACTTTTTCAAAAGGAGGTATTTTTTAAAGATTATACACTCTTTATGTAAGGTTTTTGTACCCTGAAAAGCCTTTGTCTGGTAAAGGGTGGGTCTGACAGTGATGGAGCAAATACAAAATCAGATATGGCCACCTTGAAGATACAATCTCTGAGGAACTGTGGAATTCCATAGAACAGACTCAGAAAACTACCTAAGGGAAATTTCTGTTCTCGGCAAAGCTCTACAAGATTATGTAAAACTTACCTCAGTATATGATTTCTTGGTTATGTGAACATTCTTAGCTCTATAGGACTGGCGTCTTCTTTTATAATCCCTCACTTCTGCCAGGATTTCAAGGTAAGATTTTGGACTCTTTCGACTATTATCTAATAAATAAAATAAAATTATTATATGCTTAGAAGCTTTTAAATTCTTATAAATTAGCAGGAAGATCACAATCATCCTATATTTCAACATGTTTCAGTGTAGCACACAAAAATATTATAAAAATTCTATGTTTTATAAATGTGCTACGTTATCATTTCTTTTCTCTAGTCATCAGTTGAACATAAGAGTGTTTAGGTACATAGATTCAAGTAACAGCACAGCTGTTAAGTAACATTCTTACAGGAGGAAGCTATGCTTAATGAAAAATTAGAGAGCAAAATTTCATGTACTAAGTAAACACCTTAATATATATATGAATAGCAGGTGATACAAAACTATCCTATTCCAACTCATCTTAACACTCAAAGAACAGAATGACGGTTAAGAAATAAAAAACTAAGATATTCATCTCTAACCTTGATTGACTTTTGCAGCCAAGTCTACAAAGAGATCACTGTCATTTTCAATAATCTGAGAATCAGAGCGCTTTTTCTTTGTCTCCTCAATTACAAAATCATAAAGGGCAAGACGATCAGCTTGGGTTAGATCACAAATAAATCGTTTGTGATTCAGAGGAACTTCAACAGGCAATGAAGAATAAATCCCTAAAGTAAAAATAAAATCACAAGAATAAACAATACATGAAGCACTGTGGACTTAAAATTCTACTATTTATCTTTAAATATGTGCTGTAATACAATATTAACATAATTTTTTCACAATAATCCCTAAATATATAAAGTATCAATCTATATGATAAATGATAAACAATGAGTCTATCCTGAATGCTATACCCACAT
Source organism: Pteropus alecto (assembly GCF_000325575.1). NCBI lineage: Eukaryota > Metazoa > Chordata > Mammalia > Chiroptera > Pteropodidae > Pteropus > Pteropus alecto. Next base: position 13,298,747 of record NW_006434369.1, read on the forward strand.
AAAGGATGTACTGTGGACGTTTTCTATTCTCTCCAACAGTGTTAAGAGAGATCCCATGAAGGCATGCTTAGTAGTAATAACCATGAGACAATTTGCTTCTAAGAAAATCTTTTGGGTAACAATTTTTAAAAGGCTACCCACATTCTAAAAGTAGATATTAACTTCTCATTTATATGCTTTTTCCCATAAAAGCTAAGGGAAAAACTTTTAATAAATATAAACATTATAGTCCCTTTGAAAATGAATTATGGAAATATGAAAAATACAGAAAATGTGTCTTTTTCATCCGAGATATCAAGTTAACTGTTCCATATTCAAAATATATCCCATTTGTGCAATGACTTAGAGCTAGGGACCAAAAAACAATTAAGTAGCAGAAATTCCACACTTCCTCAGAACAGAGAAAGACAGATTAAGACTAAACTTGTTTTAATTTTCTCAAGAGGAAGCATATTGGCTTAACCAAATTAATTGAAAAAAGTTAACAGTGGTGCCCCCACAATGGTTACAGAACTTTCTAAAATCTGCTCGTTAATGAAAAAAAGTAAATACAATACCTTGATATGATGTATTAAACATTGAAGAAAAATTTTGTTTTGAGATTCAAATTTTCTCAAAGAAATAAAAAATTATTGTAACTGTAAATAAAGCAATTTAAAATGATAGTCCCATACTTCATTATTCACTAATGCAAATAAAGAACATTAGCTACTAAAGGAAAGCTTTAATATTTGCTAGGTTACTCTAAAGTAATAACTCTGATTCACAGAACAATGTAAAACCAGTGGCTCTTCCCAGATACTTATATTTGATAAAGTCTAACCTTGTTGACTTCCTAAGAAGGCCTAAAAAAATTTTTTTTCAAACAAAACCATACCATGAACTAAGTATTACAGTACAAAAAAAGAGATGACTTTACATTTGTCTATAAATTAAGAGAATAACTACATTGAATCTGAGTCTGTGGTTTAATAGCTATGGATAACAATACATGGCCATTTGTACTAGTTGACAGGTTTTGAATTAGTGGGGAAGAAGGGTTCCCTTTCAAGTCAATCAATTTTACCCTAATTCTGGTGGACACTAGGAAAAGACCTTTTATGCAGCCAGATCTTAAAACATTTAATTTAAAATAATATAAAAATGAGTTAGCTTTGATAAACTTAATTCCTTTGAATATAGGCTATAAAAGTCTGGGAGAGAAATACAAAGATTAGAAAACATTGTACAGTCATGCGCCACTTAATAATGGAGATATGTTCTGAGAAATGCGTTGTTAGGCAATTTCATCACTGTGTGAATATCACAGAGTGCACTCACACAAACCTAGATGATATAGCCTACTACACACCTAGGCTATATGGTACAGCCTATTGCTCCTAGGCTACATGCCTGTACAGCATGTTATTATACTGAATACTACAGGCAACTGTAACACAATTATGTATTTGCATATCTAAACATACCTAACCCTGGAAAATGTACAGTGAAGATACAGGTAACACAATTATGTATTTGCATATCTAAACATACCTAACCCTGGAAAATGTACAGTGAAGATACAGTATAAAAGATAAAGTGAGGGGGGCAGCATATGGGTTAGTGGGGCAGGGGAAGGACTGTGGAGGAAGGCATGATAGGAGGCAGAGCAGACATAAGAAGGAGGGAGCAAAGAAGGGAGAAAGAGAAGAGAAAGGGAGAAAAAGGGGGAACAGAAGCAGAGATCAAAAAGAAACAGATAAAGCTTGAGACAAGAAATAAAAGGGGGAAGGAGGAGAGAGAATGAGAGAAAGAGGAGAGGGAGGAATGGAACTGGGAGGAAAAAAGAGGTAAAAGAAATGGAGGGAAATGAGTTTGTGTGCAGAAGTGTGTGTGCATGTACATGTTTGTGAAGGGGCAGGCATGGGCTGTGGGGGGAGCTCCTGGGCTCTCCTTTTCTCCATCCACTCTCTTAACTCCTTTACCAACTCCAGGCCCCAGCAAGGGGCAAGGCACAAGGCAGACAGACAACAAGCTGAGCCTCCTTGTCTATTTAAACCACCCAGAGCTAGCAATAAATTCCACATCTTAGCTGGGTCCCGCCTTTTCTTTCACCATCACAAACTTCTGCTTATAATCCATTATAATCTTACAGATCATTATTGTATATTATATGCTGTCTGTTGTAGACAAAACATCATTATGCAGTACATGACTGTATTATAAGCTCCACATAAACCTTTGCCTGTCATTTTTAAACAAAGAAATATAATTTCCTCCTTAAAATATTTTGGAATTTTCTTTATTCATCTTAAATTTCTGTATGGTGAAGACTGATACTTAAATTCCTTGAAATTCAACTAAAATTCCAAATCAAGACTGTATTATTGTGACAGTGATTAAGATAAAGTTTAGAAATTTGAGTGATACTTTTAAAAGGATATCATTTGCAAAAAGGATACTGCATATCTTTAAATAAGGAGTACATTCAGGTTCCTAATTCCTCTTTATACTCACCCCAATTACTGAAAAAGAAAAAGTACAGGAAAAGTTAAACAACAAACTGTATTCAAATCATTCAGAACACAGATATTTGTGACAAAAAAAATGGGTAAACACACTTAAACACATTTACATTTCAATAAAATGTAAATTTTCAAATGCAAGTTTCTATATGATTTAGAGGTACATGTGAATGGGCTGTAATCACACTGATTCTGAGATCTTCTTTCTACTTTTTTGTATAGTAGTTTTTTTTTAATTGTGATAAAATATACATAACATAAAATTGGCCATTTTAACCACTTTAAGTGTATAGTTCATTGGCATTAGCACAATCGCATTGTTGTGCAACCATCTCTTCTATTCACCTCCATAACTTTTCATCACCCCAAACTGAAACTCTTAATCTCCTTTTTAATAACTCTTAATTCTCATTCCTCCTTGTTAAGTCACTCTTACCATCATAGAGCACCTAAACCATATGAGAAACAACACTAAATATTAACAAGAGGCATTGTTTCCAAAATACGAATTCAGAATTTTAGGGAGAATTCACATTGCATCAATTTCCTAACATTAAAGATAAAGAAATTAAAACCCACAGAAGCAAAATGACTTGCCAAATTCTCACAAGTAGTAGGAACAGATTAGCTCTAGAACCACTGTAATCCAGTCTCTTTAGGATTCTTTAGTAAACTGATCTTCAAATTGTGGCCATGACTCAAATACAGTTGACCCTTAAACAATACAGGGGTTAGGGGTATGAACACCAACTTCCCCATGCAGTTGAAAATCCTTGTATAACTTTTGACTCCCTAAAAACTTAGCTACAGTCAGCCCTTGGTATCCATAGGGGATTGGTTCTAGGATCCTCCACGGATACCAAAATCCACAGATGCTCAAGTCCCTTATATAAAATGGTGTAGAACAATGCACGCAGTCAGCCCTCCACATCCCTGGATTCCCAACAGTGGTTTGAAAATTCTGTTTTGGTATCCTCCTGGGATACCAAAATCCATGGATGTGAAACCTATGGATACAGAAGGCCAACTGTATTTAATTTTAAAAATCTTTGTATATGTGGATCTGCACAGTTCAAACCCACGTTGTTCAAAGGTCTACTGTATACATCATAAAAGTATAGCAACTCTAATCTTTAATACGGAAGGAAAAAGATGAACCACTCAATATAAAATGATTGTTTATGAGTGGAATTAATATCTAGGTTATAAAATTAACCAAAGTAATTATATATGAACATAAGTAGATCTAACGGTTGTTTAAGCTTTCACAAAATTAATGGATTAAGAATTCAGTACCTTGAGTTTAGATTTAAGACTGATGAAATAAAAACATAAATATAACCTCATTAAAAAACTTATAATTTAGTAAATAACAAAATATTAATTAAATGGGGAAATGTAAACTTGTTCATGTTAGTCATCTTCCTCCAAAGTAAATACATCAATAAAACAATATTAAAGAGGTCCCGGGGTAAAATATTTTAATATGCCTAAGATATAAGTGAGTCACAAAAAATAATCTTTAAGAAATTGCAGAACTTTATACAAGATTTTTGAAAAAGCTCTAAAAAGGTTATAGATCATATAAAAAGTTATTCTTAACAATTAAATCTTAATTTAAGCTAGTGCAAAGATTCAAAATCAAATAAAAGTTCCTCTTAACTGTTGAAAGTATTCTTTTGTAAAGAACTAAACTCAATGTCCAAATCTGCCTTATTACTCAATTATATAAATAAAAAGCTTAGAACATTTTCTAATGTCTAGAATATTACTCATATATATAAAAAAATTCTCCCCCATTTCATTATCTTAATATTGCTTCCTATACATTAATTTGCTTAGAAATTAAACTGCTTAGACAATAGCAGCTACCAATTACTAGTTAAGGCTAGCGTAGCATTCATATCTCTATTGCTATAAACCACACCACAACATAGTTTTGTATTACAGATAAAGAAGCGAAAACTCAGAAAAGTTGTCATTTGTAAAAGGTGAAGCAGTAGTTTATTTCTTTAAAATAGTCTCACATAAAGTAGAATAAACAATGAACGGTATTAACAGTTACAGTATAGAGAATTGAAGTTTGTGATGTTCTACTTAATCATGATAGACATAATAATGAATATATTTGAGCAACACCTAGAATCCACAAATTTCACTAAATGTGGAGTTTCTGACAGAAAGCAGAATAACTCAGTTCAGAGTTTGTGCCAAAATTCAGAACTTGGTTCTCAACCCAGCTTTGCTATTATCTAGCAAAGGAGTGTTAATTTAATTCACTTGTATGCCTCTATTTCTTTATTAACTATGGAGGAGAAAATACTTGTCCAATCTATCACAAGTCTGTTGTGAGGCATAAAGAAATATATAAAAGAGCTTTGAAAAAAAGGATCTCTCTTAAAATTTAAAAGTATTGAGGGCCTTTAGAACAAATACACCAGAACTTTATTATCTCTATCAGACATATTTTTTTCCCTTATCTGTAAAAAGCAGACACTGGACGAGATGATATCCAAGTTCTCTTTCAACTCTGAAATAAATCCAGTAAATCTATCTAACTAGTTAAGGTCAAATAAAGTCCTTTAACAATTAACCCTTCCAAAGAACATAATTCTCTCCTTTTTAATTGGTTCATTAACTAAACAGGGGAAATGGGTAGAACCAATAATAGGGGCCAAAACAAGGCTTGATTGATCATAGCTCAGCAATCTCTTCAAAAAAGATGAGGATCAAATGTCTCCCTCAAAGAAAAAAACCTGGAATTTAGCACAAAAGTACATAAAAATGGGAGCACCAAAACAGGAATACAAGAAATGTGATTCTGGTTATAGTAAGGAACCAACATAATGTACACTAAGGATAAGAGACTTCGTCCTTCTGAAGCCACAGTGCAACTTAGGGAGAAATCAAACCCAGATATTGGCTGAGAACAATGGGTTAAGACCCTGAACATCAACAAGGTAAAAAACAAATCATAACAATGGGCTGGTGAATATAATTCAACTCGAAAGAAGAGTGAGGGGGGAAAAAGGTAAGATGTCCAGAGAAAGCAACTGTTAGAAGATTTGAAAGACAACTCAGAAATCCTTATAGAAGGAGACAGTCATTTTTAGGCTAGATGTTATATCTAGAGTCAGAAATCTAACTCTATTTATTCGTTTACTTCTGTTTTTGATAGATTAAGTTTTCTTTTAATTTCCTAAAAGCTCATGCTTAAAAATTCTAACCTAGTCTCTGCTGAAGTAATTCCAAGTCAGACACTCCTAACCCAGCTCCAAACCTGGGCATGAAGGGATTCACAAACCCTCTGAAACTGAATGTAAAACTTTTGTGTTTGTGCTTTATTCAGGGGGGCAGCTGTGGAGACTGATCTCTTTTAGCCTTATACTGCATTTCGACATTCTTACATTTAACAATGGGCTAATTCTCAAGAGAAGAAATCTTGGGGTAAGATAGTTGTACTCACTGAGATTTATTTACTAAACAATAATTTTAAAAATTATTATTACAAGGCAATCCCACCTACTAGGTCATTCCAAAGCACAAAGCCCTAACTAAGATAATGCGCTATTGAGGACTCTGGTATATTTGAGCAGAAAATATCTAACAAATGAAGTTGAAACCAGGCATGGCATTCTAATTAAATTAAAACTTAACCTTTCCCATGTAATTGTTTTCACAAGTTTCTTAAAAGTTAGTAACATGTTTTTTTGTGGGAGAAAAACAGTTTGATTCATTAATTAGCTCAAACTATGATGCCACTTACTTTGATTATAACAATCACCATCTTTGCCAACTGTGGTTCTAGCTTGTTTAATTATCTGGAATTGTGAGTCTTTATCTGTCAAAAAAAAAAAAAATCCATAAACACAATATGAATTATCAGTGTCCACAATTAAATTACTAACTGATTTCCAATCCAAGCTCTTTGAGCACATAAACAAACCTTCAAGAATCTTAGAGGAAAAACCCACATCAGTGCCTAGGTAATCCGAATGCAGAATTCTTTCAGATCTGACTAGATCCCAGTAAGTAACCAGGGATCAAGTGGTTCAGAAAACATATTCAGGCATGCAGCAATAGCCACTACAAATTTTAGCAACCAAAAATATCAAATTTCTTGAATCATTGCTAAGTGTCAGGCACTATTCTAGAATACTACATATATCATATCATTTAATCCTCACATAGGAACTATTACCATCATACCCATTTTATGAAGAAATTTAGGCAAAAAAAAAAAAAGAAACAGTTAATTATAATTACTTTGCTGAAAGTCACACATTAGTGACAAAACCAGGAGCTAAAACAAGGCAATCTAATTTCAGAGCCTAAGATTTTAATCTCTTGGAACACATTTCCATCCTCAGTCCTATCTTCAAACTGTGTTGTGTGACCAGGTTTTCGTTATAATCAAGAAGCATCCTACTGTACAAAGCAAGGTTTCATTGCCTATTAATATAAGCTTGGTCTCTAAATATCAGATTACAAAAACTAGTTTCACTGTACATTAATTAATCCTATATTCTCCTAAGGTACAAGATTTCCTTAATCATAAGTAAAAAGTCCATTCTTTTGATAATTCAAAATGAATTATCAATACCTATACAAATATATCTACAGTAAGATATTTTAAAATTATAATCTATTAAGTTAATACTTACTTAAAGTAACTGAAGGTATCCTCGCATTCTCATAGAAAAATTCAGAATCATACATTTTATCCTAAATAGTAAAGAAAAAAAGCTTAGTGTTTTTAAGTATCAGATGATTAACTATTTTAAGATTAGGCATAAACCAACAATAGAGTAGTATCATTTAAATATTTTTGCAATAATGTGTGACATTAGGCAAGTACCATTCCATCCCATAAATGGCTATTATGTCAGAAAACCTTACACTGTATCTTCCAGATATTGTAAATTTATTAATGCATAAATTATATGACATATACATAATAAATATATGGTACCTCTTCTTCTTTGGTGTAGCCCAGTTTCCTCAATCTACATGATACCATGTGCTTCGCTAAAGATGATTTAGGCATGTGATGATTGGAGTCATAAGGGCATATCACAACTTCATCCTATAAAAATCAAACAGAAGCAAAGGAACAAGGTACACAATATTTAAAAATTTAAATAATTAAATGTTTATACTTAAGTGGTATTATCTAGTTATGTCCTCTTCTACATGCCTCTCCCAACCCCGTTTGAGTATATGTGCATATTAAAAAAAAAACAACAACAACAACCTCCCTCAATCTCCCTTCCCCTTATAGCCTCTGCCTTCTCTCCACCCCTTCAAAGCCCAACTCTGAAAGACTGATTCACACTCATGGCCTCAACAGCCTCACCCATCAGTCAGTAGGTCACTAACAACCTTCTTGCTACTATAGCCAAAGCATATGTCACAGTCTTAATAATATTTGAATGCTTAGAATATCATAATACGATTGTCCATTTCCATCATCCTGTTCTTTCTACCTCTCTGGCTCCTTCTACTTGGTCTCCTCTAAAGATCTGTCTTTGTTCTACCTGTCCCCCTTTGTCATTTTTTTTCCCAAAGGCACTTTATACACCTGTGTTACACATATATTTTCTTTTATTTACATTCCAAACACTCAAACCCCACCCCTTTGGCAACCATTAGCTTATTGTCTGTATCTATGGCTACTTCTGTTTATTTATTTTTTGGATTCCACATATAAGTGAAATCATACAGTATTTGTCTTTTTCTGTCTTACTCCACTTAGCATAATACCCTCTAGGTCCATCTATATTGTCGCAAATGGCAAAATTTTCATTCTTTTTTACTACTGAATAATATTCCACTGTGTATGTATACCACTACATGTCCCCCTTTAAATGCTGGTGTTTCATGTATGTCTAACCAGTGGTATTTTGCCATTTGATATAGACTTCAATTTTCATGGCTTCAATTTTCACTACATAGTGATGACTCCCAAAATCTAGATCTTTAGACCTTGTTTCTGTCTTGAATACCTTACACTAAAGACACTAAAATTTCAAAATGACTAAAAATAATTAATTACATTCATGGTCTCCTGACCCGCAAACCTGTTCATCTTGTGTTTTCTTATTTCAGTGAAAGGTCTTACGCAGGAAACTGCCTCTTCTCCCACATCATCCACATCTAATCAATCACCTATCCTTTTTATTACTAAATAACTCAAATTTCTCCACATAAGCCATCCCCACTACCAATTCTTCAATTCAAGATATTATCATCTCTCTCCTAGATTACAACAGACATTGCCAAACTGCTTGCTCTGCTTCCAGTCTTGCTGTCCGTTCCATTCTCTACACTGCAGCTAGTGTGTTCCCAGGTCTGCCACTTACTTACTGACTGTGTGAACTTGGTCAAGGTACTAAACCTTTATTTGCCTCAGTTTCCTCATCTATGAAATGGATACAATAGCAGGATCTCTCTCATAAAGCTATCGTGAAGATTAAATAAGTTATACGTGCATTTATATATCTAAAGCAATTCAAATAGGACCTGATACATAGCAAGTGTTCAATAAATGTAAGCAATTACTTAATTAAAAGGAAAATATATTTAGGATATGCCCAGCTTAAAATACATCCATGCCTCCCCCACTGCCCTCATTAAAAAATATGTATATAGATTATTTTAAATGGCTGACAAAGAGACCTCTAAGATCTGGCCCCTAACTACTATCATTCCCCTCCTTCTCCACATCCTATGCTCTAGCTGTCCTTAACTATAGGTTTACTGATCTGGTCATGTCCTTGTCTCTGGAATTCTACATATGCTGTTGATGTTTCCTTCCTCTGTGCTTCACCTAGCTAAATTCAGCTCACTTTTATTATCAGCTTAGAATTCACTTTATCCAAGAAGTCTCTGCTGTCCCACCACAGCCCACAATAACCTGTACTACAGCAATTCTAACCCACTCTTCACAGACTTTGTCATATTATAATTTTATGGCTGATTTCTGTTTTCATCCTCACTACCACCAGACAGTAAGCTTTATGAGGACAGGAACTGAGACTGCTGTTCACTCAACTTCAGTATTAAAATACTCTAACAAAAAAGTATAGATTCATTAATTATCTGGACTGCACCTAGTCCAGGAGTTATAGATGTCACTTACCAGGATTTTTTTTAAGCCAGTCACTTTCCTGAATATTAGATATTGGTTTTGCAGAAATAAGATGTATACCCATAGCCGACAGTCGGAATTTGGGAATTTTACAAACAAGTTTTAGAGAAACAGCATAGCAATTAAGCACACAGATTCTCAGGAGCCAGAACGCCCAAGTTCAAATCCTTACTGCCATTAGCAGTGTGTCCTTGGACAAATTCGTACCTCTCTGGGTTTGCCTCATCTGCAAAATGTGGCTTAACAGTACTTACTCATAGGGTAAAGATGAGTATTAAATGAGGTAATGTATAGTAAGTGGAATATACAGAGTTGTTAACACAATAAATCCAAATTTACTACAATGCTGAGTAAACACTGGTATGGAAAGGCTTGAACTTAAGTGTTCCTGTATTAACACTTAAATATAGCACTTTGTATACTTCACTCAATGAAATTCACAGCTTCAAATATACCTCTAAACAAAAAAATAGTTTTTTTTAATTCTACTATACTGTTAATACAATAAATATGAACAGTCTGTATATAAATCAAATACACTTCTTTAGTTTTTTTAATTTTCATTTTTCAATTAGTGTTGACATTCAATATTATTTGGTATCAGTTTCAGGTGTACAGAAGACTGGTCAGACATTTATATAATTTACGAAGTTGTCTCCCTGATTAGTCTAGTACTCACTTGGCACTCTACAGAGTTGTTACAATATTATTGACTATATTCCCTATGCTGTACTTCACTTTTAAATGCCTCTGGGGAATCAGTTATGTAATTTAAACCCAAGAGAAATTATTACAGCATAGTAAACCCAGAAAGAATTTAGAGATCATGAATTATCTCACATTGGAACATTTCCCTTTCTCTCACCCTATTAAAAAAAAGTCAGAATTGGTCACTCTAATAGACTAACCTACTTTTTTTTTTTTTCAAAACAATTCTAATATTTTGGAAATCTGGCAGTCACCATCTCTTAGTGGTGTTCGTTTAATAATTCTAGGGTCGGTGCTGTCCTCAGTCAGAAGTGCACGATTTTTAGGCAAACAAAGGTGAACTGAACTCCCAAGCTCTCCTGACACCGAACCTGAGGCAACTGCGGAATCCAAGTGACAGATGACAAAGCAAACCAATACCTGTTAGCATTCTGAGACCCATTCACTTTCTAAATAAACATCAGATCTACCATTACCCCCTCGCCCACAGCATTTTCACATTTTCTTTAAACTCGAAGTTCCGAGGCAGGTGTGAGGCACAAGAGGTGGGTGCCGAGCGCTCCGGGAGGTAGCCTTGCGCGCCCCATCCCGGGACCCGGAGGCGTCATGGGCGTTCCAAGCCGGGTCCCAGGCGCTCACCATGGCTCTGCAGACAAGGTGTATGGGGGGAGGGGGGGGCGGGGGTGCTCCCATTACCTTCCCTCCGCGGCTCCCCGCGCGAATTCCTCCACAGCCAGAGAAGACTGCAGGCTGAAGGCCCCCAAAGGAACCCCGCGCGCCCAAACCCCTTACCTCTGCCGCCTCCTCCTCCCCAGGGTCCAGCCGATCCAGGCTCCAGCCCAAGGACACCGTCACCTCCTCCAGAGTCCGACAGCAGTTCTCCACGAACTCGCTCAGCTCCTCCTGCAGCCGTCGCCGGTCCTCCACCGGAGGAGGATCATCCTCCATGGCCGCGCCGGCCGCGCCACAGAGAAACTGCCGAACTGCCGGCCGCGCGCGCGGGATTCTGGGAGCTGTGGGCGGAGCACAGCGCCCCGTGACTAGAACCGCCTATAGGGAAGGGTCCCGGGAAGGGCCGGAGTTGTCATTTTGAGAGGTTTTCCTCTCTTCCAAATATCGCTACTTTTGTAACTGCCCCTCACAGCGTTTGCTCCTGGTCTTGCCTCAACAGCATCCCGCCCCACCCAAACTCAAAAAAATATGGTTTATATCCAAAAAAAGTTTAAAGAATAGTACAATTAGGATTAGCATAGCCATCTTCATTAATTAACATGTAGCCGCGTTTCCTTTCCCTTGCTCTCCACATACACCGTCAGCCCCACACACTATTTTTGCTGAATTATTTAAAAGTAAGTTGCAGATACTTCACTCCAAATGTCTGTATCTCTAAGAATGTTTTTATACGTAATCACAATACATGATCAAACCTAGAAAATTAATAATTTCATAATATCTAATATACAGCTCATAAATTTCTCATTGTCCCAAAAATTCCTTTTATAGCTGTTTTATTTTTTCAATCCATGACTTATAATTGGTTATTATCTCTTTTAATCTAAAACAGTCTCTGCTACTCTCCTTTTAAAATTAAGTCATTGAATTTTGTCAAGAACCTCAGACAGTTGTCGTAGAATGTCCCTTTTTCGGGATTTGTCAGTTTTTTTTTTCCTTTATGATTAGATTAGTGTAAGCGGTCTTGCAGGATGTGTATCTCTTTATTACATCACAGAGCACACATATTTTAGATTCTGCTGTTATTAGTAATGTGCAATTTGATAACTTGATAAAGGTAGTGGCTGTATCATTCCATTTTAATAGTACATTTCCTCTTGGTAATTGGTAATCTCTGAGATGTTAGCATGAGGCCATGTGAATGCCCTGTTCCCCATCAGAGAATACTTCAATGAATTTGTACGATGTTAGGAACTATAAGTGATAATTCTTTAATTCTACCATGGCTTCTACTTATTAGCTAGCATTCATTCTTACATCTTCATTTTGTTGTTTCACTATGCAACCAAGGTGTTGATTTATTAAATTGTTTTTAATTCATTACTACTACTCTATTACCAGCTTAATTTTTGTTGATTCTCAAATTGTCACAAATTTGACCAGGGGAAGCCACTTTAAACCACTCCTTGTCTTTTCGACATGTCCCCATTGATCCTTGAATGCTTCCTTACTTTAACACAAGCTTACTTTGTACATTTCCTACCCAAGATCTGGAATCAGCCCTTTTAATTTCCCCACATAGTTTCAACTCCCAGAATCCAATCTCTCTTATGTTATTTTATTCAAGCCTGATGCCAAATCTTTGCTTCCCTTTGCACTTGTATCCACCAGATGAAGAAACAAACTGTGTAGGAAATTTTTGTGAACAGCGTTTCCAAAGGCAAATAGCACAGTTCTCTGACCTACAAAAAAAGGGTGATGAGTGTAAAAAGGCAGTACTAGAAAATATGGAAGTAGATCAATAGCCGTAAGCAGATGTGGGTTAAGGGATGAGTTCTTGAAGTTTATTCATACTCTGCCTACAGCATCTTTTTTTATTTGCATTCATAGAGCCCAGCAGCCTGGAAAATGTGAGGCTATTTGGATGTGAAATGATTTTCACTTGACAAATTTTATTTATTTCCCTTTTTGGTAGATGCACCATGTATGTGAACCAATTCAAAACTTAATGCAGGTCAAGTATGTCCTTTCTCCAGGACACAGCCCATCCTCATCTAAGAGCTTAATGACAACTTTAGCAGCAGCTTAGAGGAAGTGTACTGTTTCAACCTTAGGAACTACTTTATACTGATCTGTTTAATAATCATTCTTCTAGAGCAGTCTCCTGCCCCATTCTAGATTACGCCTCTGTAATGGGCTGAATTGTGTTGTCCCTCCCCTTCCCACCCCGCCAAAAAAAAAAAAAAAATCACGCTTAATCCCTAACCCCCAATGTGACTGTATTTGGAGATATGGCCTTAAAAAGGAGATAATTAAGGTTAAATATTATAAGGATGGGGCCCTAATGTGATAGGACTAGTGTCCTTATAAGACGAGGAAAAGACACCAGAGTTCCCTCCCTACCCAACACTGCCCACAAGACAAAGTTGTCACCAGCCATGGACGACACCTTGATCTTAGACTTCTAATCTCCAGAACTATGAGAAAATAAATTTGTTTAAGCCATGCATCTGAGCTATCTTATTATGGCGGCCTAAGCTAACACAGCCTCCTAGCTCTCCTATAAGGAACTTCCTTCATTTACCCCAATACAGCATTTATCACATATTATTTTTTTCTTCCTTTTGTATTACGAGGGCTATTTTTGTACCATGTGCTCCCTACCATGGAATACACAGCTTCTGGCACAATATGTGGCACACAGAACTCAATATTTAGTGAATGAAATTAATTACAAGTCCTCCAGATTGGGAGAGAAGCAAGGGGAAGAGTTAAGAAATGAATGCTGTTTTCACTCTAAGTACCAAAACCCCAATAATTTAAGTGTTATCTTAAATATGATCTTTTTTGTTGTATACAATTAGCATTTCATTTGCTTTCCCATTTTCTACCTGTACTATAAAATTCGATTGTATTAATATATTACTGGCATATGCAAGTTGTCCCACTGATTGCTTTATGTTCTGTTCCCATCTAGACTGCAAAAGCCTGAAGTCAGGGGGCCTCTAAATTCTATCTCCTCATAGCACCTAGCTCAATACTAGACACAAAACAGGTATTTAGTAAAGTGATGTTAACTTAATGACAAATGTCTCAATCTCAAGTTTCTCTTTGATCCAAAGAATAGGCTTATATTTCATTGTCCTTCAGCAGTGATGCAAGAACTCTTCAGGAACTATGTTCATCGATTCAAGGACAATTCTTTTAGGGGACAAAATAAAAAACCATGTATTTTAAGTATAGCCAAAATAGAATCTTAGCCACCTCATGTGTTTTAAATGATGACTTTTGCCCATGGTACTTGGCACTCACTGTCAGAATAAGCTAAAACTGGCTATTGACCTCTAGCCTGGCCTCTTTACACAGGCTTCTTTCCAAGGACTCTACCTGGTACACAACAGGCACGCAAGAAAATTTTTTTAACACTAACATCAAAGACCAAATTCTAACAAGAATTTAGAACTAAATATTTTGTAAATGATTTTTCTTAATATGTATTTCATAAACAGATGTTTTAGACATTTTACAATAATCAAAAAGCTGCTGCTAAATGCTCTTGTGTGTATAAACATATTAAATCAAAACACAAAAAATTTCAAAAGTCTAAAAGTTTATTGCCAGAATAGCAAACTTCATAGGCAGCTTTTTAAAGTACATTGAAAATGACAAGCAAAATAAACAGAAAACTTTGACCAAAGAAAAGCAAAGATTGCTATCATGCACAAACAGTCAAATTAATACCAAACCAAACAGGTACATAAGAGTATATGGGCCATACGATCCAATTCTAAAACTAAAAAAGACTCATTCCAAAATGCTTAAGTTTGGGTGGGTTTCTTCAGGGTAGGGAGGAGGATAATTTTCTCCTAATACAGAAAATGAAAATATTTAGGTAATAACCAAAATGATGACTAAAATATCAATGATCGATTTAATTTTCAACTCCAAGAGCAGAAATCTGTATTATAGGCCAAAAGAAGTTCAAGAATGGATCAAAAACCTAAACACAGAAGAAACAAATTCTAAATTCGATTTGTGCTATCCTTACAACTGATTACCACTTCATGTACACTACATCCAGTGTATTACATTAGTTAAGATGAGCTAAGAAGATAAAAAGCCAGAACAGCCTTTATTATTTGATTTCAAACATGCCTATATTTCCTTAAGCCATTAGAAAATTATATCACTATATGCTAAGCATTAGATTTTATTATTTAATAAAATGAAAATTCATATAAATGAAGTCAAGGCAGAGCAACCATTTCCAACCGACTACTAGTGCCCAATAGAGCTACTGCTAAAGGAGTAGGAGTAAGAGTAGGAAGAATTCCCTGTTGCATCAAAGCTTCCTCTTCGGGACCCACTTCGGGAACCAGAACGAGAGCCAGAGCGAGAGCCAGAGCGGGACCCAGAACGGGAGCCTGGAGCAGAAGACATGTTGTAAGGGCTTGGCAAACCCTTGGATGAAACAGAGGCAGCCTCCAGAAGGCGTAGACCACTGATATCTTCCACCATGGAGCGATTCATAGCATCTTTATAGGATATTTTTAATTTGGTTTTGGGGCAGGTCAGGATTTTGGCATAGCTGCTGGTGTCTTGCAGCCTCTGAGCTGCTCGGCCGTCGATAAACCCCTTTCTGATGGCTTCTTCCGTGCTTATCCTCCCATGCACTTCCGGGTCAACTAGGCCTCCAGTGAGGTACTGGAACTCCAGGAAGCGCTGACCCGCTTCATAGGGAAGCCATTTTTCTTTCACTGCCTCTGCCGCTGACATCTTCTTTCCCTTCACACCTTCAAAGCCAATGAAGGCTTTCTGAGCAGGCTTCAGCCTGGTGGCCATATCTTGATCAATCAGGCCCTGGGAGATTGCATCCTGAAGTGACAATTTCTGACCAGTGGTTGGATGGATGATGCCACCTGTGCAGGCCTGAGCCTCCAGAAGCCTCTGACCAGTGATGCTATCCACAATGCCCCGTTCTATGCCTTCTGCAATGGAGATTTTCTCCAGGTTTTCTGTGTCAAAGATGGCTGCAATAGGGCTCGATTCTTCCAGAGGTTCAGACAGAGAGCTGCTCTTAATGGTTAAATTCCTGACACTGGATATGGTAGAAATCTTACTTACCGACTCATGTCGGGAGTTGCTAAAAACATCATCACTGGCACTACCACCCACGCTACTGCTATTGCCGACACCATTTTTCAAGGAGATCATATCGGCAAACTGAGTGAGGCTGAGGCTGCCAGATCGGTACTGATCAAAGAACTTCCTATCAACGAGGCCCTTGTCAATAGCATCTTGAATATCGTACTGGCTACCTGTCTTCCTATCTACCAGGACCACCCTGGTAGAACCATCAGATCCAGTGATGGTTATTTCTTCCCACTCACATTCCTG
>NW_006434369.1:13315211-13317149 GCF_000325575.1 Pteropus alecto
CCCTTCTTGTAGGCCTCCTGAACAGACATCTCCTTGTTGGTTTCTGGGTCAACGATGACCACTCTACGCTTCCTGAGAGTATTTTTCTGTGATGTCTGCACCTGTTTCTTCTTTTCTTTCAGAGGCAGTAGGCAGAGCCCTGTTTCCTCATCCTTGATGCATCTTTCTTTCAGTTGCAGATAAGTAAGATTTTCTTCAGTGTTTGGGTCAAAAAATCCTTTTGTATCATCACTTGGATCTGAGAGAATCTCACTGAGCTCCTCATTAAAGTAGCCCCTCTTGTATGCCATATCAACTGGTAATCGATGGCTCTCTTTTGGGTCGATGATCCCACCGGTTGCAATCTGTGCCTCTAATAAGCGAATGCCATGGCCCTTCTCAATGAGTTCCTTGTTCATGGCTTGGAACAAAGAGATGATGTTTCCCGTTTCAGGATCGTTATACCCAGTGACAGCTCGTTCTGCAGACAGGAGCTTCTCTTTGAACTCAATACCCACTAGACCCCTTTTATAGGCTTCCTCCACTGGTAACCTCAAGTTGCTAACAGGATCCACTATGAAGCCAGTGGCTGCTTGGGCTTCTAGCAACTCCAGAGCAGTACCAGGTCGGACCAAGCCAATTTTCATGGCCTCGTAAATGCCAAGCTTCTGTTTTGTCGTCTCATTGTATATGCCTGCTATGCAGCTTGAACCCTGAAGGAAGTCCTTAATTCTCTCACCAACCTCGTCATAAGAAATTCGACCTGATTCCAGTTCATTTACAGTGGACATTCCCAATATACCAGAATCTACTAGCTCAGAGACGGTCACGGGTTGTCTGATTCCTTGGAAGGACATACTTCTCTTCTGTACCGACAGCAAGAGCAGACCAGTGTGGGGTTCGATTCTGCATCGTTCCCTCAGCTGCATGTAACTGACCTTCTTTTTGGTGATTGGATCCACAAAGTTTTTCTGACTATCTCGGGGATCGTTTAGGGACCGATACAAATCTCTGTCAATCAGCCCACGGGCTAAGGCTACATCTTTTGGCAAAAAGACACTGTTCACGGGGTCCACTATACCCCCTGAAGCAATCTGGGCTTCCAGCAGACGCATTCCGGTTTCTCTATCAATCAAATTTTTCTTGATAGCTTCTGAAAGAGATACTGTCTTGCCTGAAAATGGATCATCAAAACCAGTAATAGCTTTTTCTGCTGTATATATCTGTTGACGGTCGTCAAAGTCGATGAGGTCCCGAGCTATTGCATTGTCAACAGTCAGCTTCTCATTCCTGTGGGGATCAATTATACCACCTGTAGCTGCCTGGGCTTCCAGAAGCATGACTGTGGATTCTGGAGTGATTAATTTCTTTCTCTTGGCTTCTACCAAAGAGTACTTTTCCTTAGGGGAAGTAGAAGCTCCAGCAATAGCTCCTGCTCCTCGAAGGAAAGGCTGGATTTCAGAAGCAACTTCTTCTACTGACTTTTTCCCCTTCAACAGTTTGTCCAAAGTTGTTTTGTCAATCAGCTGGCACTCATAGAGCTGCATCGCTGTCACCTTCTTCCTCAGTCCATCAAACACGAGCTTGGAGGAGTCAACAGTCCATTCGTACTCAGTCTGGGTCTCCCGATGGGACCCATATGGGCGCTGTTTGAGTTTGTCAATTTCCCTCTGAAGTCGGCAGCGTTCTGTTTCCAACTGTGACTGGGTATCCCTGGTAGAATCCTCCAACTTTCGCCTGCACCTCTCTTCGATCCTCTTGATCTCTGCTTGGAGTCTTTCAATCTCACTTCTAAGGCTGTTCTTCTCTCTCTCACTTTTTTCTCTTTCTGATTCTATCTTCCTAATAGCCTCTTCCTTGCGGGAATATTGAGTTTTCCACTGGTTAAGGTCATTCTGGATTTGCTGTTTCTCACACTCCAGGCGCTGTTTCACCCTACTTTCTGCCTCTAGAGTTGCT
>NW_006434369.1:13317163-13357997 GCF_000325575.1 Pteropus alecto
ACCCCACAACCTGCAGCCTGATCTTGTCTTGCTCCAGAACTTTGATTTTCACCAGAAGGCTCTCTCGTTCCTGCACCACCTGAGTGCACTGACTCTTTGATTCCTGAATCCTGTTAGATGCCTAGAATTTAAAAAGAAAGAAATGGGAAAAAATGTTTTGATCATATCATATGACTACCACGATTTAACCTCTTTTCTTACTTTTTTAAAAAAACTTGTTTACTTATTTTCCCTTTCTCTGATTTCCCTAGATATACTGATATTTTTTTATCTTACAAATTCATGAAAAAATTCTGTAGATATATGTTGCCACTTTAATAAATGGCTTCATACTTACTATTTTTTTCCATAAAAGGAATTGGAAATTGTAGGCCTGTCTTTCTTGTAACAGTAATTATGGTTTGAAAAAATTGGGGGAGTTTTGTTCCACGTAATTACATCTGCTATACCTACATCTCACTTAATACAGCTATAATACCAGGTTTAAAAAAGCAATAAAAATTTATGGTTATATATACACACCCCGCGCCCAGCCCCACACAAATATTGTCTATAGAAGTCAAATGTATCAGAAATTAAAGAAATTATTTTTAAATTAGGAGTTAAAAGAATAAAAGCCAAACAAAAAGGGCCATGATCAAAAGAATAGAATAATGCATGCAGAAAAATCATGTAAGCAAGAGAGAAAAAATGTTTTTAAAATTGCGTAGAAAACACCTATGACACGGCTTTTATTTAGGAAACTTTTAGTTAAAAATGTAGGTCACAGCAAATATGTAAGAGCTATCTTCTAGAAAATAGAGTGGAACACTCAGAGGAAGTGATCTCAGCTGTCATACCATGCTAAAGTTCTAAAAGCAGGGCCAAACACAGGTTACACACAGATTGGCACTTGATGCAGCCACAGAATAGAAAGGCAACGAGTACTGAAGCTACTTTAAAGCAGTTGTGTGGATGACAGATAATAGTAAAGCAGTAAAAAGAAAAATCAGACTGTGCAAGCATCCATCTCAGAAGCAAGAGCACAGTTAAGACGATAATGGAGTGAATTATCTGAGAGACAGTGGAGCTGTGATCAAATATTTGTGAATACCTCTAAAGCCTGCTTTTGGAATTTCTCAATTTCCTGTCTCAAATTTTCCCTCTCTCTCTGTAAATCATTAATCAGCCCCTGCAGTTCCAGGGTTCGGTTGTTGCTGATTTGCAGCTGGCTCCTTAGTTCAGAGATGGTTGCGTTTTTATCACTATCCTCTTCATTTCGGCCCCTTCTGAGGTCATCATATTCCAGCCTCAGGTTTCGTAGTTCTTCCTCCAACATCAAGTGCTCCTTGGTCAGGTTCTCTGTGAGAGACTGCAGCCTCTCAATTTCTATTTTGCTTTCATTTAAGCTTCTGCTTTTATCTTCTATTGCCTTCTGGAAATGCTCATTCCTCAAGTGAGCCTGTTTGACGTTTTCTTGTTCCTGGAGCAACTGCCGCTTCAGGGCCTCGACCTCCAAGGAGAGCCTCCTCAGCTCTTCCTGGGTCCTCTGCTTTTCCCTCAGGTGGCCGTCTAAAACATCTCTCTGCTGCCGGAGGTCATCCTCGCTCCTTTTCTTAACAATGGACACCTGCTCCAGCTGTTGGGTCAGGCTGGTGATTTTTACTGCTTGCTCTTTCAAAGATTTCCTCATGCCTTCCAGCTCCTCCTCTAGCTGCTTCCGCTTGGAGGAGTCGTCTGAGGCTGTCCTCTTCAGCCAGTTCAGCTCATCTTCCACTTTCTGCTTCTGTACCTGCAAGTCTTTCAGAGAATTCTGGAATCTCGTGATATCCTGGTCCTTCACAGACCTCTCCTGGGAAATCCTTTCATAGTCAATTTTCAGGCGCGTTAGTTCTTTCTCCTGAACTTTCAATTTGCTTATTGTCTCTGTTGCACTATTATTTGCTTTCTGCAGATCATACTGAGCCCTTTGCAATTTAGCATTTTCATCTTCCAGGCATTTCCGTTCCTTTGTTTCTGTTTCTACAAGTTGTTTTAATCTTTCAATTTCTCTGTTTTTATCCTGGATCGTCTTTGCAGCATCATCAAGAGACTGCTTATATCTCAGGCTCTCTTCTGTTCGAATCTGAGTGACCTGTCTCAGCTCAATCTCCAGCTGCTGCTTTCTCTGAGACACCTCTGAACCAGTGGCCTTTTGCTGTTGGGCAGTTTCTTCGACCTTCCGCAGATTCTCCGTGGTCTGGGCTAAAGTGTTCTTCAGCCTCTTTATTTCTTCAGATAGGCTCCTGTTTTCTCGGGTGAGGTTATCTATCTGGGTTCGGTAGCCACTGGTGTCATCTTCCTTCTGCATGGTGAGCTGGTGGATGGTCGTCTTGGTGATGTTGATCTCTGTCTCGAACTGGTTTTTTAAGCTAATGATTTCCTCATCGTAACTGTTTCTTACCTTAGCCAGTTCATTTTCATATTCCCAGCGGCGCTTGGCCTCCTCCTGAAACTCAGCTTTAAGTCTTTCAATCTCCTTATTTTTGTCCTGAATGGTCTTTGCAGCCTGATCCAGGGACTGCTTGTGTCTTGCATTGTCCTCTGAGCGCTGCTGGATGACCTGCTTAAGCTCTATCTCCAGATGCTGCTTCTTCTGCATCACCTCAGAGCCACAGGCTTTTTGCTGAAGAGCATCTTCTTCGGCCCGCCTTCGCTGCTCAGTGGTCTGCAGGATGCTGTCATTCAGCCTGACAATTTCATCCTTCAGATCTCGATTTTCCCTTGAGAGTCTATCAAGCTGGTTTCTAAGATTTTTGGAATCATCCTCTTTTTGCATGGATATCTCCTTGATGGTGGTCTTCGTAATGTTAATCTCTGTTTCAAACTTGTTCCTTAAATTACTCATCTCCTCATTATAGTGGTTTCTTACCTTTGCCAGCTCATTTTCATATTCTCTCTTCCGGTTGCTCTCCTCCTGCAGAAGAACCCTCAACCTTTCTATCTCGTACTCCTTCTCCTTGATGGTTTTCTCAGACTCTATTTTTTGCCAACCAAGGCTCTCCTTTTCACATTGCCTTGCTTTCTGCAGTTGGTCATAGTCATTCTTCTGTTGGTCAAATCTGTCTTCCACTGCCTTTCTTCTTCTCTTTTCATCTTCAATCTCATAAGTAAGTCTAGTGATCTTCTCATTGAGTTCTTTTATTTGGCCATAGCACTTGTCTAGATTTTGCTTAGCTGCCTTTCCATCCAGCTCAGCTTGTCTCTTTAGTTCCTCTAGGCTTACAAGCTTTGCTTTGAACTGGGAACACTCTGTCTGGTATTTCTGCAGATTCTGATCCAGGAATTTGTTCTTATTACAGTTTTCAGAGTTGGCATCTCGGGCCAGCCTGAGCTCCTCTTCCAAAACTTCAATCTTGGTGTTTTTCAGCTGTGAAAGTAAAGTCAGAAATATGTTTTATTACAAGATAAATAAATATTTCATATCACAAGGAAAAAGCAGTACTTTTCCCCTCCCAGATCAATGTACATTCTCATTTCTCTTTACACACCCGCACATGTATGCACATGCACACACAGGCACGCAAACAAGCACACACATGTGCATATACCCACCACACGCATAAGCAAGCACATAAAGAGTAATATAAGACAAAAACTACTTGACAAAAATTCAAGAAATCTGTATTCTCCTCATAATTCTTTCATCAGTTGCTGGTGTGGTCTTAATAAATGATATATCTTTGAAATATCAGCTTCCTCGTCTGTAAATGAGGTAATTCCAAAATCAAAAGCCTCTCATTTCATAAATTATGTTTCCTTTACTTCCAGGTATAAAATAAGTTTCCATTTAAACTTAATTTAAGTATTAGAAATGAAGAATAAGTGAATCACTCAACATGAAAAATCCAAATGCAGCTAGTCCAGGATATTCTTATTCTTAACTTAACACAAAGAAGTAAAGAAAATTTCTTGACCAAACATTAAATGAAATTACTGGTTTTGTGCAAAATAAAATAGCTATAATTTTGCAAATATTACCTAAGTCCATTTTGGAGCATGGGACTAACCCCAGGCTTACGAGCAAACTATATTATATTGTGTAGAGGAAATACAGTTTTACCAGTGAGTGTATCCAAATCCATGTTATAATGAGGCAGTAATAATAAAGTTCTATTCCATTTTATTTTTTGATGCTCCAAGGAAATAGAGTAAATTACCTTCAGATCTTCTAAACTCTTCAGCATCTCACTTAAGAACCTATAATAGTCTCCAGACCTTGTAAGTAGCTCTATGTATCGAGCATGCATATCTGCAGCCTTGAAGAAAAGGAGTAAAAGGGGGAAAATATATATTATATTCCAAAAAAGTCCTATGCCAGTTGACTGATTTTATTTTCTAAAACAATGAAATAGCAAAAATTATAGTTTAAAGAGTGAATTCCCTTCTTTCTTACATGCTAATGCCAAATTCTAGAAGTACAACAAAACAAAGGGCTAAAAACATTGTACTCCATCCTCATCACTCCAGGGTGTTTCTCCTAAACCATCTGATAGGTGATGCTCTCTGACATCTTTGGGAAGAAGTTGTCTTTTTGAAATCCACTAGATATTTTCCACTTTTTAAGAGTCTCCCTCATTACACCCAGAATTTAAGCCCAATTTCTGCAAATACTCTAATATATAGACAACAGATTCAGACTTCCACTGATAATTTCCTAAAATGCATCAAATATTGATGACTCACACTAGAGGGAACATAACCTACTATTCTACCTTTTCAAATGGATACCCTATAACAAGGGATGAACTCAGGAACTGTAGGGAAGACAGGAAAGAGGCAGAGAGTAG
Source organism: Pteropus alecto (assembly GCF_000325575.1). Lineage (NCBI taxonomy): Eukaryota > Metazoa > Chordata > Mammalia > Chiroptera > Pteropodidae > Pteropus > Pteropus alecto. The sequence goes on from NW_006434369.1 coordinate 13,321,972, forward strand.
AGAAGAGGCAGAAAGAAGAGCAGGCCCTAAGAGATATGGAATGATGCATATACCTCTTGCAGAATCACTCCAGAAGGAGACTGAACCATGGACCTCTTGATAGGTATGTTCAGTAAAGTTTCCAGTCCTGAGGTGTATGATGCCAGCTGGAGTTCATAATCCTGCAGAACAATGAAGATTAAGAAAAATAGACTTGATGAATTTAAAAGGAGTCACTGACAGACACAATTCCACAGTTTTGAGTCATCAACCTGTATTTTTAATGATCAACCCCAAAGGCTATCATGAGCATCTAGTGCCCAACCAGCTAATATTACATTATTAAACCAAGCAGTACATCTTTATATGCTAATTGGAGAATTTTTCACATTTGAAGAATGAAGACCGGACTATTCCCACAGATATTACCAACGTGAAATGAATTCAAGTTAATGGGTAACAAATTTTTATGCTTAGTTCATAAGAGAATATATAAAATCCATAATTGCTATCTTCGAGAAGTTTATCATCTTAAAAGTGTATCAGAAAATAATGTAGTTAATAATATTCTTGATGAAATACCAACATTCTTTGTAAGACCAGCATACCTTAATTGAATTTGCACAAAGTTCAGCATGTTTTTGAACTTCTTCCGATTTGTCTCGTTTGCCAGAAATTTCATTATGCAAGTTCTATATAAAAAATAAAATATTTACAAATGTTAAAGTATATAAATATTTTTAAATAAATGTTATTTCACTCTTTAACCACTGTTATTTTTTTTTTCCTCAGTTTTTTACTACATGTACTGACCCATATTCTCAAAATTAAACCTTAGGAGATGAGCATGTTTTTCTATTCTGCAGAAAAAAGAAAGGTCTTCAACTTCTTATTATCTACCTAGAAGGTTACTTTCTAGTCAGTACTCTTTTTCTGGTCCTTTCACTTCAATTTATAAAGATATTTATTACAACATTACATTATTGCTATGTTCATAATTACATTTTTTTGTAAACATCTAAATTGTTTTTCCTCTGGGCAGTCTTTAAGCATTCACAAAATGGGCTAGTAATATTAAATATTTATCATTTCAAACCTAGACACTGCTATGAAAACCAGAGAAAACTACAGCTTACACCCAAATAATTTCAAAACAGCTATGGAAAGGCAACTTGGCTTATACCTTCTGCTCATTCAAAAATCTCATGACTGTGTTGGAATCTCCAAACTTCATGGATTCTAAGGAATCTTGGCGGCGTTTGGCATCATAGAGCCATTTGCAGAAAGCCTGATAGTTATCACGATAATTCCTCAATTGCTTAATTTGTTTTTCCAGGTCCCATAATCTAGGAAAAACACAAATAAAATTATAAAAATTGTCAAAGCATTGTTACTGTTCCTCAAAGTATTTTTTACAGAGTTATCACAAGACCCAGCAATGCCACTTGGTACATACACAAGAGAAATGAAAAGATACATCCACACAAAAAGTTATACATGAATGTTCATAGCAGCATTTTTCATAATCGTCAAAAATTGGAAACAATTCAAATATCCATCAATTGATAAAAGGATAAATAAAATATGGTATAGCCAGACATGGAATGTTCTCAGCCATCAAAAGAAATGGGGTACTGAAACATGCTATACCATGTTGAACCTTGAAAACATTATGCCAAGTGAAAAAAGCCAGCCATGAAATGACCACATGTCGTTTGATTGCATAAAATGTCCAGAATAGGCAAATCTATAGAGACAGAAAGTAGACTGGTGGTTGCCTGGGGCTGGGGGTGTTGAAAGCAGTGACTGCTAGTGGGTATAGGGTTTCTTTTTTGGGGTGTCAAAAAGTTCTAAACTTAGATTATGGTGATGGATATATAATTCTGAATACACTAAAGATCACTGAATTGTATGATGCATGAATTTTATATTAACAAAGATACTTTTAGAAAGCACCACTAGTAAAATGAAATACAAACAAGATTCAGATTTTTTAAAACCCTCATTTGTGGTAAGCGTTTATTTTGTATATGATTTAATTTTCATAAAACTTTTGGAGAATATTCACTCTAAGAATCTACTTCTCCCAACAGTCATAACAAGTGTTTATAGGGTACAAAAGAGCTTAATCAATGGTTTCCACTGTTTTTCTAAGAACTGGGATGGCACCTGGCACCTGGCATGGGTTGGTTCAGGCTTGGCCAATGTGATATACTCCGTTTCCATTTCTAACAAAGCTGCCTAACAGGCAGTCCATAATGAGAACACCTATTATGCTAACTTTCACACACAGCAAAACCACTATTTTTTATAGTGATTATTTCAAGTAATATTATCCTGGGGACAACCAAATGGGAAGAAAGTGCAGAAGGAGGTCGGCATACCTGAAGTCTATCTGTTTATCTATTCTTTGCCAGCGATCTGTCAGTTGTGTGACTTTTTCACTGAATTTGATCAGATCCAGGTCATAAAGTGGATACTGCTGTGAAGTCTGGGAGTGGATCTGCTGAGCTCTCTGCAATTCTGTCGTCATGGTGGCCAACAGTGATTTCTTCAAGTTCAAGTCATTTTTAATTTTCTGTCATAAGACAAAAAAGAGCACAAATTCATCTCATCTCCCACTTTATGCTATACTACAAGTCACCAAATGAAAAAAAGTTTATAAAACTCTTTAGAATATTCATATTTTAAGTGATAATAATCAGTTCACAAAAATATATTTACTGATTGCATTTCCCAATATTTGTGCCAACGATCTAGTTCCTTGTGCTACCTCATTAAAAAGGATTTGATGTATATTTTAGTTTAAGAAATGCTAAATATCATACTCTATATATTAACATATTAATGCCTCTGAGAAGTCCAATAGTAAAGAAAACAGTTTAACTGTGTTTAACTAATCATTCCCCAGATTAATCTCACCACAAATTACTTTCTCACATAGTTCCTGCTAACATACTCTGGAAAACTGTACTAGAGATAGCAATTGATATCAATGTGTGGCAAATGAAATTTAGTAATCCTCAAAACTCATGAAAACTTAGTAAAGCCTTATAATTGGGGACTGAGTTCTGTATGATTTCCCATAAATGGGGCCACTGTTATGTCCTTCCACATTACCTTCAGTCCACAGCGGTAAGCTTCCACTTTATCCAGATCGAGGTAAACAGTTTCCTCTTCGGTGAGTCTGGCTTCATAAACCTTTAACATGTCTTCTGTTTGGAGAATAGCCTGGAGTAGTGCTCTCACTGTGCATAAGCTGTAAAGAGCAAAAGAGGCAAATAATATTGTCAGTGACTTCATCAAACTTTGAACATTTGGCTCCCACCATCATTAATGAAAGAGAACAATATTAAAGCAGATAAAAAATTGTTTTGCCTAGTTTATAAGCTACAAGAGGAATAAATTTTATTCCCTCTAGTATGTTTCAGACCACCATTTTGCATTAACTGAAGAATTCTAAGTCTGGCCTTTAGAGTATACCTTAGCTCTAAGATGCGTTAGATCTCAGGATGAAATTAACACCCTTGGCTAGAAGACCCTCTCTCAAAAGCAGAGAAGAATGCAAGTGAACCTCTAGTGAAAAGAGAAACTAAGGCAAAGGCTCACTTAAGCCAAGCATATAAAGCAAATGAAGTCTGACAAAATGAAGCTTAAACAAAGCGAATTGTCTGAGATTAGCGTTAGTGCGATTACCTGTTTAAGTAGCCATCTGTAACGCCATTGATATTTTCCAGTTTCTGAAACAGCCCAAATACCTCATTCTGTAAGTAGCAATATTTTTCAGAACCTCTGAAGTTAGCTAGCATATCTTTAAGCTGGTTGAGAACTTCAGCAATTGCTTGAGAATCATTCTGCACACTCTGTCAAAAAAGGAAAGCTCTTTTGATTTAGTTGTGAGATTCTTAAGATCATTTTTGTCCTTAAAAAATTCACTAAATGTAAAAGATTCAAGAGACTGACTTGACCTTTCACTTCCTTCTACAGGGAGACCTTATCGGTACTGTGTAACACATACCTCTTACTTAGAATATACACCTTGGACATTCCAATGCAGTGCTCAGGCCTGTCTGGGCAGAGAAGGTCCTGAACTGAAACACCTGGGCTGTAGCCCCAGCTCTGTCAATGGCTTTGAGTTTCTACTCCACCAACCAAATCTCTCAGTGTTAGTTTCCTATTTATAAGTGAAGATAATTCCACCTGTCTAGCCCATATCATAGGTGTTCTAGGCAAAAGCCAAATTAATGTTTCTGAAAACTTTTGAAATGAACCAAGTACTATGTCCCACAAAGGAAAAACCTGTACCTGATTCAGCCACCCACAACAAAGATGGCTGTGGCTGAATCCCCAGTCTGGCAAACGTCTATGAATTTGGAAGGATGGGAGAAGAATTCAGACAAAGATCCTGTTTCCTTGAAAAGTAATGTTCCTTGCCTGGTTTAAGTATTTAAACCAGGAGGTTTTTTTTATTAGTTTGCAGATAAATATACCTAGAATCAGTCAAAATATTAGTGGATACCTACCTTTAGCTCATTTATTTTCACTATGATATGATGAGAAGACCCTTGGTCTGCCAGAAGGATGTTTTTAAGAGTCATTCTGCCCTCGCAGTGTTCTATCTGCCTGCGCATCTTCTGGAGCTCCATCAGCATCCATGTTTCTTGCTTGTCATTTTCTCTGTTGGTTTCAATTACTTTATTATGGTTGGCATCTTGGCAGGAACCATGATGAGTGATTTCAGTTGTTTTTACTGTAAAAATAGGTCAGGACCATAAAAATCAGAGAATTTCTAGTTAGAGAGTGTTAGGCCTAAACAAAAACAACAACAACAACAACAACAAAAACCCATACTGCATAAAAGTGTAGCTACTTCCTTTGATTTGATTCCGAAAATTTAGCACATAAATGACTTTCGATATATTATTTTTCAAAGAAGTGATTCTGAAACTAGTTTTATTACAACTATATTCTTCTTAAAGAAACCGTATGTATGGTTGATGCAAAGAGAAAGATGCTCCAAACAAACCTGTCTGGTGCTGGGGGTGGCCAGGGAGCTGGATGACCAGCGTCTGATAGTGCTTTTGGGCATCTGTGAACTGTGACTGCATTTTCCGTTTGTCATCATCTCCAAACATCTCTGAGCCTTGGCTGTTTCTGATAAATTCTTGGTAGTGTAACTCAAGGTCAGATATTGTCTTCATGTAATCTTCCTGCCGCATTGTTTTCAGCTAGAAGTAAACCAGGCAGAAGTGATTTATGGTTCCCCCATAGCATGACCAAAAAGAAGTGCTGAAAAATGCTCTGTGCTAGATTGGGCTTAGGGCAATGCTCATCACAGACCCATTAAGATATAAAAGGTCTTTGAGGGTGGAGAGATTGCTCGTAAGAAACATAGCAATGGGTTATCAATTTTTTTCCTATGGAATTTTATTCTTCAAAGGAAATATTATTCAGAAGCCCCAAATATAAAGCAGATCACAGCAAAGCTGCTCTGACTGAAAAGAGAAAAGGATAAGGGGAGTCAAAATCAACCCATTTTGTGCTCTGCCATCGCAGGCATCCCAAGATGATCCCCTTACCTGGGATGCTTAGACCCCAGTTTCAAAACCATTGATCTTGAGTAACTAATGTTTTGATGTTCTTCTAAGGATTCTCTCCCACCTTTTACTTCTGTGATATCCAGTCAATAATTTATGACCTAACTTTCCATTACATCTAAGGATAATAGGATCCAGAGTAATATAGTAGGACCACGTACTACTGGCTTGTCAGGTAACTTTAATTTGTCTCATAATCAGCCACATGTGAATTTCTCCCATGCTGTATCAGACAAACCAGACCCTCTGTAGCAGGCTGAGTTGAATCTCTTAATGAGATACAATAGCATTAGCTGCACCACTAGAAGGTTTGCCTGGTGGAAACATGCACTGTGCCTCCTCCGGGCAGCCTGGATGATCCTAGGAACATACCTTGGCAATAGTCATGGCCCTGATTTTCTCGATGTCGATCATGCAGTAGTGCCAGGACACCAGGCTCTTCATGTTGATGTAGAGCTGGTTCCACAGAGCCAAGATGGCTTCATAGTACTGCTCAATCCTAGGAGACACAAAGGGAAAACATGCTGAGCCCGGCTTTCAAACTTTATCACAAACGGGAAATCTGGCCATGCTGACATGACTACACAAAAAAACTAAAACAGAACTCACAAGAGTAAGGGGTGAATGTATAATTTTCAAAACATTCAACATGTCAATGCATTTGGATTAATTTACTCTCCAAAAGTACATTCTCAATGAGCTACATTAGTATAGATAGTCTGAATCATTTTGATCAAAATGTGTAGTATGATTTTTTGTTGTGTGCTGTTTGTAGCACACACTTTTTAACTGACAGAAGTCTAACACTGGGTGGAACAGCAGGGAGAAAGCATGGAACACTGATGGCTGCCAGATGGGGCTCATTATGCTACCCACCCTTCCTATTCTGAGGGTGGTTGAAGATTTCTATAGCCAAAGGTTTAGAAGAATCTGACATGGACAATCTGTTAAATGAATGCTCCACCTATTGATGAGCAAATATTGATATTAAGGGCATTTTGTAGTTGTGACGACATGCAAAATTATTGATTGTCTAAGAACTTCAAAACGATGCCTTTAAAGTGTATGACAAGCATTATATACTCCAACCCTCCTATAGTCAGACGTTCTTCTTTATCTCCCCATAAAAACTATATCTTCAACATAAAATTATAAGACAATGTAAGGGGACCTTTGTAAGGTTCCTTTGGGGTTGGCGGGGCGGCGGGCATTATCGTAAAGAAGAGTATATTTAAGTTCCTTGTATAAGCACTTGCCCTATTTCTCCCCACTTCCATTAATGTCATGGCTACAAAGAACTTCAACAACTTACTTGCCAGCAAGGTCCACGGCCAGAGGATTTGGAGGAGGAATAATCAGACTAACAGAAGGAACAAGCATGTCCACGCCTCCTGGGCCTGTCACGTACCACTTGCTGCGTTCATTGTTGTCCTTCAGGATGCACTCATCCCCTTTGTGCACAATTTTCTGTAAGGCAATTAACCCCGTGTTTTGGCTTTGTTCACAAGTACACATTTTTATCTTTTTTTCTCAAAGATGTAAATAAAGATGAAAATGTGCATACTATTTTGAGCTTTTTATCTCATTATTTTTTCCTCAAATGAAGATAATCTTTGCACAACCCAACGACACTGATGCTTTTAATAATACGTGCTTTTAATAATACCTGAATTAGGTGAAGTAACTTTCTGAAGCTAGCCTGGGGAATCTACCAATAAAGTAAGAAATCCTTCTGTAAAGTAAAATTTCAGCCCATGGCTTTTCTATGTTTACAAGTTCATGTTTTATGTATTAGATTTTAGCATGTGAGAGTCACTTGTCTCATTCATTTGCTTTTAAATTTTTAAATAAAAATGTTAAAATTCTGATATCAGGTCCTCAGAAAAATAACTTTCTAAATTAACTCTAGTATCTAAATAGCTTCTTTTCTAAATTAACTATAGAGATAGCTTCTTAAAATAGGTACTTGAAATATAACAAGTATCTTAACTAGTAAAATGTAACAAGCTTGATATTTATATATTTCAACCTCTATTTCAAGTTCTTAATTCTCTCCACAAAAGTTCTTAAAACATTTCTGCATGGTAGAATAAATTCCATTGTTTTGTAATATTTATCTAACCAACTAAACACATTTTATATTTCTTAAATCCTCCATAATTTTTATAAGAAAATAAAACTGTGGGAATTACATAATTACTAAAAACAAGTCATCTTTCCATGTAAATGCATGTATTTACCACAGAGCCTACAGAATATGTTCAATCACTGCATAAAATCTGCGATGACATTCACTTTATATGTAGCATAATGGTCACATTTTTCATTTCTTCTGTGTCAGAAATTTAAAGATGAGTGATCACAGATAAATAAGTTTTGCATATTAGAAGTATTTAGCCTTAAAATTGAATTAGACTAGTTTTAAAATACTAAAAAACCTGCCATAATTATTGACAACTATCATGTGATTCAGAACAAAGCTGCTACATTTTTTTCAGCAGCTTGCTGCTTTGTATACAAAAGAGAAGACCTTTACTACGGTGCTCACTGAAACCTCCATTAAATTCTGCTCTCTTGATTGACAAAAATTCATATGTAAAAGAAGGGAAAGCTTTTGTATCGTACACACCTGGTCTTGTTTGTAGTCACACAGAGCCCTGAGAATAATGGGCTTATTACTTCTGTAGTCTGGGTTACGCGGTTTCAGCTGCACAATCTTCTTGGACTTGTTCACCAAGTTCTGTACCTGACGCTTGTATTCAAGGATTTTCTCTCGTTCTTTCTGCATTTGCAAATAAAATCATACTTTAACGTAGATACTCTGTGAATTTTAGATAATATCTTCAAATGACATTAATATAGTTACTATGATATTACAAATGAGATATTGCTATAGTTACTTAGCTGTAAAAAGCCACAAATTCATTTATCTTCAGAGACTGTAAGAACCTTTCATAATAAGCAACTCCAGAAGCAACAAAGCCATGAATTAAATGGGCAGGAAAGAATATCATTGTGTAAAAAGACATTTATGTTGCTAAAACTTGAAGTATGCTTTTCCAAAGGAATGTCAGGTTATCAGTTATTCTCTCCATTTTTATTTTGAGCAATAGCAATTACTTAAGCAACAGTAATTTTTCATAGCAGCTGAACATATAAAGAAATTTATTTTGAGAAAGCCACTGAAAGATGAAGAAAATGCTTGCTTGAGCTTTGGGCATACATTGTTCTGTACAATAATGCAAATCTGCAGCCTGAACTGCGTCGGTGAGGGCATGTTATCTCTCCCTGCACAAGGCTGCTGAGGGCCTGAGTCTGAGATGATACCTCCAGTTCCTTGATCTGTTCCAGCAGGCGCTGCAGGGGCATGTTCTTGTCACAGGAGTACTTCTTCCTAATGGAGTCTTGAAGGCCCTTCAAGTAGGCTTCAGTTGACTGGGCCTCTTCAAAAAACTATTAAGGAAGAGAGTGATCCCATGTTTGATAGGTGGATAGAGAAAAGATTAGAGCAGAAAGTATCTTAACTTATGTGACAGTAAGAGACTATTTGAGTGATTGATGAACAAGTTACCAATCCATGCTTCTCTAAACTAAAACCAGTAAAGGATTTTTAGGCAATATTTTAAAGATTGTGTTCAGCGCTTTTTAAAACACTTTCAAAAGATAAGGTATTAAGACCTAAATGACAATTAAATTATTACTAAGTATAAAAACCTGAAAGTAGGCAGCATTTTCTTTGAGATGAACATCAATGCATTTGGTGATCTGAAGAATCCAACTCCACTGTGTCTGTAGGGTATCCATATATGCCTGAAACAAGAAAACATCAGCTGTCTCACCATCACTCAAACGGTTAAATTCATTCAAGCTGTGAAATTTTTAAATCTAATTCCAAATCAAGCAAACTTTTTTTTACAAAACTTAAAAACAAAATTTCCCAACACGGAACTCTTGAGGTATGGTAGAAATTAAATTTTAAAACCAGTTTTAACAAATGGACATCATTAGGAGGATTAGTCAAATATTCACTCAAAAGGCATAGCTACAATCAGAACAGACACTAGATAGTCTTAGAGCAGGGGTCCTTCCTCCACTGCACCAACCACTGTTCATGTACAGCTGCTAGATAGGGAGGTCCAAGGAACCCATGTAGAGGGCTTGAGGAACTTAAGGCAATGATTTTACCAACTAATATGGAAATATTTCAATTTTTTAAATAACCAGTATGACCATACCAGTGCTACCAGCTAATGTCAGCCCTGAACACAGCCTACAGATGGCAGTCTAAGGCAGAGGTAAGCAAACTACAGCTCAAGGGCTACATTCAGCTTACTGCCAGCATTTATAAATAAAGTTTTATTGGAACACAGGTTTTAACCACCATGCTCATTCATTTACATGTGGTTATGATTGATTTCACACTACAATGGCATAGTTAAGTAATTTTGACAGAGACCAAATGACCTGCAAGCCTAAAATATTTATTATTTGGTCCTTTCCAGAAAAATATTGTCGACCTCTGGTCTAGGGTATGGATCCCAAAATATAAAATAAACTTATCATACCTTTATAAAGAGAAGAATCATTCATTTGCAGTCTTACTTTATGAAAAGTTTCTCTTTTTTTCTCCTAATAAAAATGTAAATCTGATAAAGCCTACCTCAATTTTGTCTGAAGCTGGATGCTGATTGAGGACAAGTTGGTCACTTTCTTGTTTAAGTTTATTGAGTTCTTTTTCCTTAACTTCCAATTGACTCATGCGTATCTGTGAATGAAAGAAAAATCCTTCAGAACAAGTCACCGATGGCCTTCCATCACTTCCACCGTTTTTAAGGAAGTTCTATAAAAAACTACACTTTGGAAATGAACTATGCCAAAGAATCTTATTATGTTTTCCTCAAGAATCATAGCATTTTTAAGACTGGAAAGGATGTTTAAGATCAGAAAGGATGCTTGAAATCATCCAATCTGTGGCTAAGTCCAGACTGGTGATGTGTCTTGTCCAAATTCCCACAAGTAAAGCGATAAAGCTACAGCTAATGCTGAGATTTTCTAATTCTAGGTTTTAGCCACCATGCTGCTGTGCTACACACACTCTGGGACATATGAATGAACTACTTCTTACACTATCTACTGTCTTCCAGGGTGTTAAACAATCCATTGCCCCTCTTGTCACTGAAAAGCTTTCAGAAAGCAGTGGTTTTTCATGACCATTTTAACATAGGCTGAATTATAACTGACTGATTAAATCATTACAAGTCCATTTGAGGCAGGACAGGCAGTGCAGAGACATCCCCTCTCCTTCCAGGAAATGGTTCCGGAAATTTTTCCTTTTTTCAGACATTCTCTAGCTTTTGCCCCAGCAAGAGGGGATAAGCCAAAAGCAGTCTTTTCCAGCCTAGATGCCATCTTCAGCTAAGGCATGACCTTTGGCTAATTATAATATCATTATAATCTCATCTGCATCACAAATACTGCAGCTCCCATCATGCACCTGACACAATGACAGTTCCAAAAACACCACATGAGGGGGAAAAAGCGGGAAACCGAGCTCCCCACCTACTGGGAGGAGACAACTAGGCTATGTCAGCACCATGTTCCCCTACCCAACCTCCATGGAGAACAAAAAGGTCATAATCAGCCATGTTGGTGAGACTCTGGTATACTCTCTCTCCCTCTCTCTCTCTCTTAGTAAGCTCACACTCCCCACCTTGGATGTGTACTTTTGCTTTAATAAACCTTGTACTGTTCAACTTACCCTTGAATTCTTTCTGGCAGAATAAGACAAGAACTTGGTAACTGGAGCCCTTAGCTATCCTGCTACGCATTCGTCCCCACCTCAGCAGCCTCCAAGCAATAGCCTCAAGGCAATTATCTACAACTAACTAGGGGTAGCTTACTGAGAAGGCCTCCTGCTTCTGAGCAATGTTGGTGTTCTTGTCACTCCAATCATACAGCAGCTCCTCCTCCTCACAGTCATTGATCCACATGATCTCTCGGGATGTGGCCTGGATGATGTTCTGCAGGTGGCGCAGGTGATCCATCCTCTCAAAAGATGCTTTCTGAGCAGAACATTCAAAAGCAGCATTAGATAACAATATACAGATTAATGGCATTCCCTGTAGATCTGATACACTTGCATTGTCCTTTTTGATTCCTTTTACCAAAAAAAGCACAAGAATCAGTAAAATGTTAACCTCTTGCATTCACTGACCATCTGGTATGTGAAAAGAATCCATCCAAACTTGCATTGAATAAGGGAGCAATTTTAGATTCAACGAAACAGCCTAATCCAAGAAGAGTTTTGATTCAGATATTGATGTTTGGGTTCGATATTTAGACTACGAAGGTAAAATGGGATACTTAAAAAGATAAATCCAGCTTTTTCTGCCCTCTCTCATATCCCAAAAAATTCAGGTGCCATCAGTCATGCACCAGACCTAATAGGAAAATTATTGTCACTACTAGCCACGTTATTTCAAAGTATCACTGCCAATAAGGAAATATTGAAAAAGTGAAGACAGGGTGACATGAATAGGCAGAGATGGAAATACCTCTTATGAATCAAGTAATTGATTCAGAGTTTGTCATAAAATAGTGATGATGGTCTGGTAAACCTCTAAGGAAAACAAGCCTCATTTTTGCTTATACCTCATAAATAGGCTGTAACTCACAAGTGGAAAAGCTTTAGTATATTAACTGCAAGTATTTAACAAGTGCTATTTACATGACACTTAACTTGCAAATAGAACAGCACTTGGCTCTGTGTTCAGAAAAAAATCACTTAAAATTTACTTCTAAAGGAAAAGCAGCAGTAGAAATGAAATTAGCATCTACAAGCCCTTAAGTATATATCCAAGTACTTACAGGGTCATTTAGGTATAAATACCTAGCAGGTGCCTTAGCCCCAGTTGGTGCTCCACATTTAAGGAAATGAACTGAACTGAACCCAGAGACTTCAGAAATAAGTCAGCTTACCAGCAGGTTTTCATACTCCTCCTCCAACTGGTAGATGGCAGATTTCTCACGCTGGAAGAAGACAAACAGCCGCTAATGATTTCATTTCCCTTGTGGGTTTGTATAGAAAGAGCAACCCCTCCAAACTTTCTTTTCGTCAGATACTGACTTCACAGTCTTTGACAGAAAGACTATTTGTTCTATGAAATCTTTTACTCACAGGGACGTTTCCCCATTTGGTTTGAAAGCAAACCCTCACTGGCCTGGCAGTGCCATCTCCACAAAGGCGTGATCACTGCCATTTAAACACTAACTTGTGTGCTCACTTTGACAGCACACTAAAGACTATCTTGTTACAAAATTGTAAAAGTTTGAAAATATAATTTAGGACTTCCTAGATCTTTGAGAAAATTGGTCAGATACTCAAGTGGACAAAAGTAAGGCAAAAAAGAAAGAAGGAAATAAGATGAGTAACATTGTTCTTTAAAAAAAAAAAGGCATAAAGATCTGGGGCGGGGGGAACAAAGCGCTTAAAATCAGATGAATATTTTATGCTGTAATTCTCAACCCAGCTTGAAGTCAGTCCTTTCAGCAAAGGAAAGGTATCCGGATGAGACATAATTTCCTTCAGTAGAAATACATTTTAATTAGCACATAGAAAAGGATTCGCCAAGGACATAAAACTGTATGATTGTCCAATTTTCTCTATTTGAAGAGAGTCTCTGCTTTCTGCAGAAAAAAACTACCACCCCTAAAAATACTCATTTACAAACTGTACACAAATGAGCGCTTGTATGCCCTTAGCCTTTTATCTACTTCCTCCTCCCCACCACCCACCTCGAGTGTTAACACAATCTCTAGTAGATCTATCAGATTCTACTTCCCCATTTATGAAATGGGATTTTTTAAATTTTCCAGTCTGTTGGGAAAGGAATCATAGACTAATGTTTCAGATGAAGCTGCCTGGGATCAAGTAATTACACAAAACCCTTCAGTATGCTTTATAAAGACAAAAGAGAAATATTTCGAAGTACCAGGTCAGCTTTAATTTTGTCCAGCTGCCAGCGATAGTCTCCAATGGCATTGTGGATGCTCCTGTGGCTGTTGATATGCTGTTCCACTGAGGCCAGGTCCACGCCCCAGGAGATCATGTCCATCTCCCCCTGCAGAGGGGAAGAGAGTCCGCCCTTCATTCCCGATACTGTGCATCTGACTCACCTTACCTACAGCATCAGGGGTCAGATTACCAAGGGACATACATGAAACTGAAAATGTAAATATTCAATATTGAATACAAAAAAAATTTTTTTGGCTTGGCATTTCCAAACAGCTAATGAGGTTTGCCAATTGCTTTCCCCAACTTGCTCGACCCAGCTCGACATGGGTTGAAGAGAGGTAATTCAGAAATGAGATCTTTGAAACTTATCATGTCCTCTGAAGGAAAAAAAAATCTACACGTGCACATGCAAGTGGCATGTATGTGTAGTATGTGCGCATACCTATGTACTATACCTAACATATAGTATGTTATATATACTGATAGAAATTATATAGACAGTCATTTTAAAATGTACATCAAAAATAGTTAATTAAGCTCAGTCATGCACTGCTTCCCAAGCTGTATAGCTAATGTAAATGTATTTTTTGTTTTTCCTTAAATTGTTATGATAAATGTAATTGTTAACTCTAAATTCAGTATTTACTATTACCTTTCAGGAAGCAAAACACCCTATGGCCCATTTCAAAGAGAAGTTACTATATATATACGCAATGCCTGAATTTCAGTTAATGTTGACAACAGTAAGATGAATTTATATTAGTTTTTAAAAATTAAATATAACTTTCTAATTTGAGTCTCCACTACTTCAAATTTAAGAATGCCACATAACAAGAATCAAACACAATTTTCCACAAATTTCATACTGTGGCAAATCTATTATCTCGTCTTTCTTTTGCATGAGCTCATGTAAATTTCCAAATCACCTGTGTCATCTCTTAGGCATGCCAAGGGCAAACATTCCAGTCTGGTATTGCAGCAAGAACATAACACACATTGTTCTAAGCCACATCCATGTTCTAATATACTTGGCAAACTTTCAGAAAAGGAAGCCATTTCAGAGTCAGACAACTGAAATTTACCCGGGATTTTGATCCTTCTCTCTCGCTGCTCATTTTGGCTTTAACAGGAACAGGTGAGTGCACTGGGAAGTTAATGAGATGGCCAGGCTCCCGCTCATGCCCCTCATTACCAGCCAGGTGTACAATATCTGACTGGCCCATCATCAGAAACACAAATCAGGGAAACAAAACGAACACCTGGCACAGGAGATGTGCGACTCCCTACTGATTGTGCTGCTGGGGACACTGCTCCCTTATCAGCTGGGCCCTGCAGCTCAGTCTCCTGGGAGAGAGAAGGAAGAATGCAGGCTATGCTTCGAGAAAGAATGGATAAGAAGAAAGGGGCATGAGAGAATCCCAGAGCAAACCAGCAGTAAGTGATAAAACTGCATAGTTCTTTTGAAACCATAGGAGCCACCTATCTGAAAAGCATCACTCATCAACTGCATCTGTTAGAAAATGCTCCCAACACAACAGAAAGCTGAGTCCATGTGATAATGCCATGTTCCAAAATTTTAAAGTGTTGAGTCTTTCTACAAAAAATTCTTACAAAACTACATACAACATGAATACAGAAAATGGCAAATTCTGAACTGTCATTTTACATACTGTCATACTAAAAAGAAATTAAGGGACTTCACATTTAATAATTTGGTTCAAAGATTGTTTCATCTAACATTGTTGATCCTGAAGATGTAGTTCAAGCCCCATCAAGCCTTCCTTTGACTTACTTATCCATTCCACAGAATGGGAATGCCACCCCTCCCCCACCCCTATCTGAACAGGATTTTAGTACAGTTCAAACACAGCATTTAATCTCACTCAGCTCTGGATAGAAATTTGGCATCTGGGTGTTTGAGTCTCATTTTCTTCAATAATATTTATTTTTAGGGCCATGGAACATAATTTTTGAACCCTCATTTTCTGGCATGGTGCCTATATATAAAATGCTCCAAGAAATATGTGTTTGGAGATTAGAAAGGAATTTTGCAATGTATACAAATGTCGAATCACTACATTGTACACCTGAAACTAATATAATATTGTCTGTCAATCATACCTCAATTAACAAAAGATTAGAAGGGAATTTGAAAACATGCAAATAGGTTTGTATTTCAGTTTCTAGGATTATAATTTACATTTATCCTCTATAAGCCCTACCTTCTGTAATAATATAGTCCTTATAATAAGCAGGAGAAAAAGTTAACTGAATGGATGACTGTTTATACCCAGAAGCCTCACCACTTCATCTAGTATCAGGCTTTCATTATAAAATTCACATCTCCATGATTATAGCATATTTCTACTGCCACCTGTTCACTGTAGCACGTAATTACTTCATAAAACAACAAAACAGTAATTAGCATTGAAAAATACTTTGTAGAAACTCTGGTTCTAGGGAAAGGATCAGCACATACTTCTGTTGCCATTACTTAATTTCACTCCCATGACAGTGACATACTGATTGTACAACAAGACAGCTGACACTTCAAAAATATACAGTAAGCAACCAATGAGCCCAAACCGGAATATCCAGCTTTACTGTCTCCAGCCCTCCAAATTTGTTAACATTTTAAAATCAAGCTCCACAATGTTCTTGTTTTTTTAAGTAGCTATCAGTAACACAGATGAGGTCAGTTACTACTCAAATACAACAATGAAGTTTTTTAGCACATAAATTCCCATAACAGATTTTCCAATTGTGCACAGTAAGAGCTAGTCAAAATCTACTAATTAAATTATATCTGTTAAATATTACTTGAGTGATAAAGTATGACTATAAAGCAATGAGGCTGATTCTGTAAGCCACACAGGAGGAAAAAACCTCAAATTTCATTCATTTCAAAATAGAAGCCCACTTTCAAATTGTATCTGAGAAAAATTCCAAAAGGAGAAAGTGTTACTACCAGCAGAGGTCCAGAACACTCTTTGCGGCCTGACCACTAGAGCTAACTGTGCCCCATTACACACCTCTGGCCTACATAGGCTTAGAACATTTGAGAACCAGCCCTTGTCCCTCTGGAAGTTGCTTACTTACCCTCTGCTGCCTCATCCACCCCAGACATTCACTGGTGACACGTTTGGTGAATTCATCCCATCCAGAGCCACTCTGACAGGTGTAGCCTCCACCACCCTTGGAGCTGGCCCTTCGGACTCGAGGGACACTGATGGCTTTATACAGGGCTCGCATTTGCTCCTGGAGCTGAAGCAGTCTGAAAGGGAAGGAAAAACAATTATACCACTGTAGGAGAACAGCCTATGAAAACATGCTGGGCAAATTTCCCCTTTACTGAGTTTCTTTTATGTCAGTATAGAGGTCACCAATGTTTTATTTGAAGAATATATTTCTTTATCACATGATTTGCATCTTGATTGCATACAAAAACTTAAATATTATGATGCTCAAAGCCTGAAACATCATAGAAAGTTTCACTGGCTTTGCCTAACCTAGTAGCACCTTTCGCTTTCCTGTGAGTTTCACCCTGGGAATTTTGGGAGCAAAATTCCAGGTACCTTGAGAGCAAAATCAAATTATGCATCTCTGCTCTAAACTGCATATCCAACTCTAAGAGTCTCATTTTTGTTTTCATTAAACTAAGCTTGACTTGACATTAGACTCTTAAAAGTCAAATGCTATGCCAAAGGCCTTTGCTGACTCCTCAAGGGAGGTACAGTTAACCTCTCATGGCAAACTCAACTCTTCAAAATAAGCACACTCCTTTGGGCAGGTCAATTTAGTTCTTCTCATGGAAGCTTTGTGATTCCATAAAAGATGAAGGTAGTGGTTTTAGTCCATTTGTATTAGAGATACATAAAGCTACAAAATACCAAGTAAGCAAGCCTCTCCTTGGGACCTGGGTCATGTGATTGAGTGTATGACATTTATCTTCATGAGGCCTGCCTGCATTCATGCTCTCTGGGCAATACCTTTTCTGATAAGCATCACAAGGCTGGCCCATCTGCCGCATCTCTCTAATCAGGCTATCAGTAATTTCCATCTGATCATTGGCCTGGGCAAAGCACTCATCCAATTCTCTGCTCCGAGCCAGCTGTATTCCATCTCCATATTTCAGTTCCTAAAAGATAGAATTTATATGAAAGAAACACACAATGAAAGCTTCATGTGTGTTAATGGAAGAAAAAGCTTCTGCTGTAGAGTTAACAAATATTATACGTTTCCACTTTGCAAAAAATTTATAACTGAAAACTACCTTATTAATTTGAGAAAGAGGGATAAATATAGGGAGATTCATGAACCAAAATTTGTGGACTGCATTTTTAATTTTTACCAGGCTTTTAAAAGCATATTTACAGAATGCTGATCTTTCCTTTTCTTCAATATGATAAATGCCTATCTTTTATATTTACACAGAATTCTCACCTAATGGGAATTTCACTGTAGTAAATAAGAATGCTGTACCATTATACTAGATCAGGTCTGAGCTTTTCTTGTATCTTATGAGATAATGACTTTTCAGTTCTTAAAAAGAAAGCTGTCTAATTTATTGTATTGAACTAATCAATTTCCTGGTTTTGATGACGCATTGTAGTTACGTGAGATGTCACCTTTGAGGGAAGATGGGTGATGAGTACACAAGACTGCTCTGTACTATTTTTACAACTGCTGTGAACCTATAATTATTTCAAAATAAAAAGGTTTATTAAAAAAAATAAAGAAAGCTTCCTCCGTATGCAAAAGGCTACTGCGTCAGTCCCATATATGTGAGCTTTCTCTAGAATTTTACAATTGCTTTCATTTGGCTTCAGCCAAATGAGCCTTATTTCTCTAAACAGAAATGTCAGCAAATATAATAAAATAAACTGAAATCATGATGCCATGTAAATTTATGGAACTACATGTAAAACATATTCATATCCACTGCAAACCATTCAGGACTGGGTGTATGTGTTCATTAGGAAGTCTCTGGTGCCTCCTGTTTTGTTTTACATAAAGGAATCATAGCACTGTGATGAACATTCAGAGGAGTATGTTTCAAATCGAGATTTGAAACAACCAGAACTAGAATCAAGGCAGTTTACCGAGCCCCAAATATCTTTTTACATTAATTAAAGTTATTTTTTAACTGGATGAAATAAACCAGAACTAGAACCCACACAATATCTAAACTTAAGAAATTAGAACATTAAGATATTTTCCAAACAGAACACATAAATTCAGTTGATTTAAACCCCTCTTTATATTTAACAGTGGTATGTTGTGATGAGTCAGATTCCAGATTTAACTCCTACATGAACATCTGCATCAAGGACACTAGAATTCAAGTCCTTTGCTGAAGAGATACAACCAGTCAAGGAAGGAAAAGAAAAGGCAGCTATGGTCCCACCATTCTCTAGTCTGTTTTTAGCTACAGTTTTTAAAAATAAAAACCTTACACAGAAAATATCATGGAACCCAGGATTTCTAAACCTGTTTCAGTGAGATTCTAAACTATCTCAGTAATATCAAGAAATATCGTGAGGCTTTCGCAAATGTTACCATTGTCCTCAATTTTCAATTTCTTATTTTTCCATATTTTCTTCCTCAAATAGAATTGTTCTCACAACATAGTAATTTTTTTTTCTGAAAAAAACCTTATTAAATGGATGGTGTACATCATAATCCAGTGACATAAACATGTCGGGTACCATTTCTAGGAAGAGAAAGTCTTACAAAATAAATGACAACAGCTTGTTGCAATTCCAAAAGGGTGGCAATCTGCAGTGTAAACATTCATTGAAAAAAAAAAAGTTGTGTGAAAACTGGTTCCCATTGTTAAACCAACATTACAAGTAGGTTAAGAATTTATACATCACTCTCCAGTCTGTTTTGAAAAAGATACTCTCCAAACTGTAAGTATGTGAAAGAGAGCAGTGAATAAGGATGCACAGGTGAGGGCGATAAGAGTCTAAACCAACTGGGTGTGGAGGGTACTTGAGGAGAACGAGAAAGCTTACCGGCTGCACAATCAGCTCTGCCCGCATCAAACAATCTGAGCAGTTCTGTAAAAGCTCCTGGATCGTGTTCTGGTTCTGATGCCTGGACATCGTTCCAGTTTGACTGATGAGGCAAACACAAAGAAAGCAGATGTAAAGTTTTCTTTCTCGATTCTGAAATAATTAATAATTTCAAGCTTTCAGAAAAGCTGCAAAAATGAGACAAAATACTCCAGTAGACCCTTCTCCCAGATTCTCCAATTACTAACATTTGCTGAGTTTCCTTTATCCTCTCTCTCTCTCTCTCTCTCTCTCTCTCTCTCTCTCTCTCTCTCTCTCTCTCTCTCTCTGTGTGTGTGTGTGTACACATATACATATTTTGGGGAAGCATTTGAGAATAATCACGCCCCTTCACCACAAAATATTTCAGCATGTATTTCCTAAAAATAAAGACATTCAATTGTATAACCACAGTACAACTCTCAAAATCAGGACATTTAAAGTGGATAGGATACTACTTTCTACTCTACAGAACTTTTACAAATTTTACTAATTAGCCCAAAAATGACATTCACAGCAAGTTTGTTTCCCCAGGTCCAAGATCCAATGCAGAAATACTCTTTTGGGTTGTAAAAACAGACTTTTAGCAGCTTATCCATCACGCCTCCTGCTTCAACCTACCACACCTCCAACACCTCAACTCCCTCTGGAGAAGACTTCACGGGATCAGACCCAGAACATGAAGGTGTCACTGACAAGTCTGGCTAAGAAAAATAGTAGGAAACAAAAGAAAAGCTTATTCGACAAAAATATCTTCTGCAATCACAGAAAAAAAAGATAATGGTAAAAAAAATAATGGTACGAAGAAAGTGATGGGAGATTTAAACATCTTTAATGCAAAAACAAGCCACTTTTCCTTTCAAGATGGCCCTAAAATACTTTTCTCTGCAATGATGCTCATCCACAGATACATTTTAAATGAAGCACTTTTCTAGAAGACAAATGGCAGAAACCTTAAAACAACAGTGATACTTAAGAAGAATGTTGTAGAGGTTCCATCTTGTAAAGAGATTATGGGGATTTAATTTGCTCCAGATAGAAATAAAAAGAACAAGGTATAATAAAAGTCTTACTTTTTAATTTGCCAAGATACATTATGCTGCAGCACAGCCTACTATAGTTTAGTTTAAGAGCAATTTAAAGCATATTAAATTATTATTCACTGTCCAGGAAAAGTCCTCACGAATGTGCCACAAGAGGCCTGAGTTGTTCACAGGACCTCAGAGCTACCCAGCTCTTCAGCCAGGGCCACCTGCAGATGAAACTGTTTAATGCTTGTTTGATGTACCCAACTTTCTCCTACGTGTGTGTCTGTGTGGGAGGGGTGTGGGCGTGTGGGTAAGAAAGAATTTTACTGTTCAAAAAAAAGGTTTGAAAATCACAGGCTGTACACAGATGGGATAAAATCACAAGAATGTAGGAAACTGCTCCCTCTGTGCCTGATTCCGTGCCATTTCACACTGGGGAAACACTGACTTTCTCTCTGCCATCTATTTGCAGTTCCTCCCTGTAAGCAAGGCTCCCCAACAAGCCAGCACTAGCTGAATTTGCGTGGGTGAGGAACCAAGCTTCCCCTGGGAACCACTCCCAGATGATGACATGGCTCCTCCAGGCAGGCCTGGGCAATGTGCCTGCCTGAACTGCCCACCTATCAAAACCAGGACACCCCACACCCCATGAATGCAGTCAGTCTCTTTCTTCCACTCAGAATTATACAGAAAATTTGGCACAATCCCGTACTGCTGAGATATAAACAGGACTACGTCGGTTGTCCAAACTTGTACAAAATTCCAATTGACTTAGAATCAGAATACTTTCCAAAATGTACCTATTATAAAACAGAAGAAAGAAATTCAAGAGACAAAGGGGAAAAAATCAGAAATATAGAAACCTCATTTAGAACCCTAGGATGGATGGATAAAGAATTAGAAATGTCCTGTATAAATTATATTTGTTTTCTTTTATTCAAGGGGGATGAGAGTACTTTTCTACTGAAACATTTAGTAATTCTGTTCAGCAGTTTGGTTCAGAGAGTAATTCCCACAAAGAATGCCATTCCCCAGGATGTAAATGAAAGGGCTATCTCTTAGCACAATGGAAAGTCAGAGTTTCCTGACTGATTTAATAATGTGCGGTACTATAAAAACTATTACAAACTGAGCTAGTAGACAGAGGCAGGGGAAACTGGGTGAGGAATATGTGAGAACTCTCTAGTATATTTGCAACTTTTCTGTAAGTGTAAAATTATTCCAAAATTAAAACGTGCTTAAAAAAAAAAAAGGGAGGCCGAGCTCAGCTGTGAATGCATATACCAAAATGTACATAGAAGTCTTTTTCTTTTATTGTTCAAATAATTTTAATTACTGGAATGTACATTTTTAATATGCAAATAAAAAGTTTTAAAACCTGTGGTGCAGATTCCACACTCAGACATGCTAGTGTGCAGTTTGGGTGTTTTTTTGTTGAGTTTTAGATGTTCAGCTTATTGTTGTTTCAAGGGGAGAGATCTGGGGGTGTCTCTCACTCTGCCATGTTTCCCAGAAATACATACAAGTCTTTTTAAAGTTAGTTTATGGCCAAATTAATTTGACAACAAAATATAAAACTCACCAGCTTCTTTTTACAAACTACGAAAGTAGTTAGTTACAGCAGCGGTCCCCAATGTTTTGGCTCCAGGGACCTGTGCTCCTTTGAGAATCTAATGCCTGATGATCTGAGGTGGAGCTGAGGCGGTGATGCTAGTGCTGGTGCTGGGGAGTGGCTGCAGACAGATGAAGCTTCGCTGACTAGCCTGCTGCTGACCTCCCGCTGTGCGACCCGGTTCCCAACAGGCCACGGACCACTACGGGTCTGCAGCCCAGGGTTGGGGACTCCTGAGTTACAAGATACTTAAAAATTAACTGTACCCAGGAAAAAGAAAAGTAAGGCAATTAAATGTTGGCTTAAATTAGTGACCTTCCCACATTTTTCTGGTTCCTTCCTACTTTTAGAAGACATTCCTACTTATATAGAGAGAGCAGTTTATATCACTGTAAAGATAAGTCATCTTATCTGCTCCCCCTCACCTACATATATCTGAACTTAAAAGAAAAAACAGGGAACTTCATACGCTGTTAATACTAAAAAGAACTGTTCGTGCTTTACTAAAGAACTTGCATATATTTACCATACATGCACTTGATACCCACTAAAACCCTATGCATTTTGCTTGACATTTCAGTAAAAAGATTAATAAATGTATGGGAAAGAGGAATGCACAAAAATCTAATCTCTTTAAGAGTCAAAAAAATGAAAAGCTAAAGTATTAGAACAATGTAATGATGAATCTTTGATATTACTATTTGTCTATAGGAAAGTATGATCTGATTAACCAAATTTCATTATGGAACTTTCCAAGACTTCATCTGGTCTTTAAAGCAAGATCTACCTTTCCTGTTTTTCATTGGTAAGAATCTCACTTTAGTCCGAGGTGTGGCTAAGGACTCCATTCCATTCAGAAACATGGGTGAGAAAGGGAACCTTTTAAGTAGCTCATGCTCAGTCTATTGAAAAGAGGTGGAGGAAGGGAGATTCAGGCCCCTGAGGTTTACTCACTGAGAAAAGAGAATCCATCCTCACATTTCAGTGTGCTGTCTTAGCCCAGTGAAGGACCCACAAAGAACTGGCTATACTCAAATCAAGGAGAAAGTGCAAGTAGATACAATTTTGATCCTTTGGGTTAGTGCGCGTCAGACACTCAGTCAACACTGTGCAGTGCTGGATTCTTCAGCATGAGAGCCAGGAAAGCTTGCTGCAGGGAATATGTGCATTTTTTAAAAGTTGAGTGTCATTCAAAATTTTTTAAGTCAAATTCTATTTTTTATTGACCACATAACAATTTTAGAACTTTTTTTTAATCTCAGAAATTTTCTAGACCTCAGTTTTCCATCTCTTGAGCTAAATGGTAACTAAGATTTCTCTAGCTTACTTTTTCTGTAACTCTATGTTATGAAACCGCCAAATTCATTCTTCCTGTTGAAAATAATACAAAAGTCTATATTCTGTCTAATGGTAATAAACTTTCCTCTTTAATTCATATAGTGCACTTTGGGAAAATGCAAAATTCTATCACATGTGAAAAAAAAAACTTTAAATAAATTTACTATTTAACAAGTGTATAAGGATTTAAAAAATCCCTAGCCTCAAAGAAGTTTTTCATACTGGTACGTACAGGTGTTAGGGGTGCAGAGATTTAAAACCATGTTAGGAACTGAACTAACAAGCTCAAAGTTCAATTTTTAAATCCTATTTCAGTGGCATGGAAGATAAAAGATGTCATATTAAAAGGAAAAAAAAAAACTCATTTGTGCCAAATCAGTCAAAAAAGTATTGACTTCTAAATTAAAATTAACAACTGTCCTTGAAAAAAATAACATTTGTTCTTAAAAGTGTTTTAACTTTTTTGAAATTGTTTTATCTTCAAACTCACAAGGATAAATGATTCATACTATAAAGAACCTGTCTGCACAAACATTTATTTTGAAGTTCATCCTAAAACCTGTTTAAACAAGTAATGGTTCCACCAGTTTGCCTAAAGATTCATTTGTCAGTGAATTAAAAGGAAAATGCATTCTGGATTTTAATCCAAAGATGGAGCACATGAACGTGTGAACAATATTATAGGGCTTTCTATGTTTTATTTTACCACCTCTAAATAACACTTTTTTTCTTTAAAAACAACTCCAAAATTATCTGTCTTAAGGCATTAGTTTAACACTTGTTGCCAAGAGTATTATAGGAAAGAAAAAAAGGAAATTATTTTGAAGAGAGGCAAGCAGCGTTACAAGGTAAAAATATTTAATAAGTTATCCTCCTTGATTTATAAAAGTAATTTTAAAATAATCTAGTCTGTTCATTATACATGTGGCCCATGCCACCTAACTCTGTATTTCTTTTGTGTACATACTTTCTCTCCCACTGGACTCCTTCTTTCCTTCCTTTCTTTCAATTCCTTCATCTCTATCCCTATCTCTCCCCCCTTCCCATTCCGTCCCAGTAATCTCTGGTATTTCTTTTGTTCATTCCATCAACATAGGATCCTGTACATGTGCCAGGAATGGTGTCTTGTGTCTCTTTGAATTCAGGTTCATGAAATAATGGCTTCTGAAAAGCTCAATAAATATTTGCTGGAAATAAAATAATTATGTAATGCATTAATATTGATCTTAAAACCAATTTGCTTAGCTCTTTCCAATTTTCAAAGCATTTTCACATATACTATCTTGTTTGAGTTTCTTTAAAAAATCTTAAAAGGAAAAAACGTAATATTTGTTTAAAAAAATGTTTTTACTTCTTCATTTAAGGACAATACCTTACCTTGAAGACTCACTAAACACTCCACCATTCTTCAGAAGTTACGGAGTAAATGCTTCCTCTTTTGTTGAGCTTTCCTGCCCATACTTCTGCCCCTATTCTGCACTAGTTATTTACACACCTGTCTTCCCCATTACTAGAGAGCAAAGTCCCACATGCACCTAACAACACAGAGTTTGCACACAGAAGGTATTTAATGCATGTTTGTTTGGCTTAGTAAAGTAAAAGTAAACAAAGTCCAATAAAAGACTGATATGAGGATATAACCACCCATCTCATTACCCTGATTTCCAAAGCTCAATCAGGTAGTACATCTACCCTACCAACACCCCCAAGCAACAATGAGCATAAAAGGGTGTTTTCGCCCTATAAATTTTAGAAGGAGGGCCTCCTCTGATCTTTCATTTTGTCCTCACCTAGGAGCTTTGGAAGCAGTACTCTAATAATAAAGTTTCACTTCCTTTGCATGTTTATTATTTTCAGATTTTGGTGGATTGGGGGGAGAAGGGTAAACTGATCATGTATCATTAACTTCAAATAGACTTTGAAGTCAGGCAGACTTGGGAGTCCACTCCCTGTTCAGCCACTTCTGGTCGTACAGCCTATGACTCTGGAGCAAGTTAGACTCACTGTGCCTGGTGTTTCTGTATCTGCAGCGTGGAGGCACACACACCTCCTGGGGTTGGCATGATGCTTAGTGGAGCTACTAAAGTCTGCAAGCCTAGCAGAAACTAAATCCTCACTGTAAGATAGCTCTTAGGCTGTTGGCTGCTGCTGCTGTTATGGCACGGTTCTCATATTTCATTTTGATTTTTTACTTTGTGATTTTTGCCACAGTTCATAATTTTAAGGATATCCTACAGCAAATTGAGGGTGAGATGAAAAGCAAAAAAAAGAAAGAGAGAAAAAAGAAGACATGGATTAGGTACTAAGCATGAGGCATTGTAGAGGTTCCTAAAATTACCTACAAAGACCTGAAAATAATAGTTTGAGATAGTTCAAAGAGGGTGATATAGTTTAACAGCATGAAAGAAACTTATCGAAGGGCTAATAAAATTCAGGAAAAGATCCGTATCTTTCTTTTATTAAGCTGGGATGACATGTGAATATTTGGTCCTTACAAATTCAGTGTCAAAATAGGGATTTCTATTCTGAATTATTTCTCTGTGTGAAAACTTACATTCATTCTGAATCCTAAACAAATCATTTACAATCTTCTGATTATCCATCAACAAGCCAACTTCTCTTTTTTTTAGGTGCCAGATGAAGCAAGGAATGTTATGTTTATGTGTCAGAAGTTTTAAATCCAAACAAAAACTTAGACCTATTTACTGTAGCCTCTTACTAACATGTCATCATTTTCATGAAATATAGATTTCACATCCATGTCGTCTTTGAAGGTCTTGGACCCTTCCAACACCAAAGGTGGTAAGGTGTAAATTATTGGGCTGCACTAGCATTTTACAGGACATTGCCTAAAATAAGTGGCTCACTGAGTCTTGGAGGCTGTGAGTGATGGCTTCAACATTAGAACCACACCTGACCATTTTCCCATAAGTGTAAGAGAGAGAAAGAGAAAGACAAAGGGTGGGGCAGGGCTCCAAGCACCAATACCACCAAACTAAAGAAGCACTCCTAGAACCACTTCTTCTGGAAAGACTGGTTAGCAGAGAATTGCGTTAGACTCTCCAAGTCACACCCAGGCCTTCCTTTACTCCACCCTAAGAAGTCAGCATTGAGGCATCAGGGGCATCAGCAGTTTTTCTTCTTTCTCAAGACATTACAATCACCTGAACAATAAAATTATACCCATATTTAGAGAAAAAATTAAGTACCATTGAAAGCCGTTTTGTAGATGTGGCCAACAATTAGTTGGCTTAGTGCAGCATCATAATGTGGTTTTTTTCCTAAGTAGACGGAAACTATAAGAGTATTAATGAAAAGAACACAATGGTTATGAAATAAATATTTCACAGGAATGCAAAAAATTAAAAAGTAAAAACTCATGTTAGATAGAAGAGTTTACAAATAGAAAAGATGAATTCTAATAACTACAGTTTGATAGTTTGATCTTGTCTTGAGTCACTGTGGTATACTGTATTCAAATGTAACTCAACCCCCAACTAGCTGTGTGATCAAGGCCAAGTTATTTAACTACTTTAACCTCAGTTCTCCGTCTGTAAAATGGGTACTTTATCGTGAGACTTGTGATAAATACATAATATACCTAGCACATTATAGGTTTTTGCCAGGTGTTTGCCATTATTAACCACTGATCTGACATTTTTATAAAATATGTAACTTACTTAAACTTACTAACCATGCAAATGTTATCTGCCATATATTAAGCTAAGCTGAATCTTACTTTGCAATCATTTCCCAGAAAAACATTTAGAAAATCTATTCTATTACTCACCCAACCCTCTGTTTTCTCAGACTCTCCCTTGTCTCTTACATCCAATTCTTAGCTGAAGCTGCCTATTCACCTAGTAGTATCTACTTTCCTGAGCCACTGCCACCAAACTGGACTAGACTTTTATCAGCTCTCTCCTTCACTGGTGTAATTGCTTCCTTAAGCAACTCCATCCTGTAGCTAGGCTCCCCCTTTCATGCCATGCTGCACATTGTGACCACAGAAACAGTCTAAAAGCTCACTTATAACAATACCATTTTCCTGCTCTTCAAATGCAGGAGGCTTTCACTGGCTTTGATGAAAATCTGCAATGGCTCCCCTCTGCCTATCCAAATTCCTCGCCTTGCAGTCAAGATCCCCCAGGCTCTGGCCCCAAGCTATCTTTTCTCCTTAGGTCTTAACCGCTTCCCACATAGAACAAATGCTGAGAAAGGACATCACTCTACAGGCCTTGAATTAGCTCCTGGTTTCCCACCTCTCAGACTTTTCCCATGCTCTTCTCTCTTCCTTGAATGCTTTCTACCCACCCATCTTGACTAGCTGAAATAAATACTCCAAAGTCTAATTCAACACCAAATTCCTTTATAAAGTCTTACTAGTTAAAGTCTTACATCAGATGTAATCTTCATAAAGAGACAGATCTTGTCTCCTTATGAAGCCTTTGAATCATGTATAACCTCTCCCGTCCATTATCCTTTTGTATTTTATAGTACTTGTGTACTTATTTTCCTTTAAAGAGCATCCGCTCTTTTCAAGAAGCCTTTGTATTTTCAGCTTTGAAACTCGGGACACCTAACAGAGCCGATGCTAAGTAAGTATTTACTGAATGAATGAAGAAATAGAATTGCGATACTTTCATCATATAAGTACAGGACTGTCTAGTCTAACACACAAGAAACAGTCTAAAAGCACAGGATGACAGCAGTGCAGAGGGGAGGGACCTTGGATTCTAGTGCCAACTTGGCCATGAGTAGACTCAAGGATTTGCAGCAAGTCTTAACCTTGTCTCTAAAGTGGAAAAGCAAGGTTTTTGTACTCCTTAGCATTCCCTCCCACTCTAAAATTCAATATAAATGGACCTGTTTATTTTATGCTAATATATAGGCTTCTTTTAAAAGGTAGCTTAAAACAACTTAAAATATATATCAAATAGCAATCACATGTGTTTTGGTTTTGAAATCATGAGTTCTGGAGAAAAGTAATAGCATTATAACCACATATTTCTGAAGCTTAATGACGATATCGGGCTTTTAATCCTTTTACACAATCTACACTTTGATCAGTGAAAGATTTAACTGTGGGACTTTGTCACTTGGCTACCAAATTTCATTACAGACTCGTAATTTCTTTGAACTATAGGAATAAAACAAGAGTAATTCTGCCTTAATTGAAAACAATATAGCGCTCTATACAAGAAAAATCCAGTTTATAGTTTCGAAAATATGTCTATTATGTTATCAAGCATATAACATTTACCAAACTTTAAAACATTAAATAGAGCTCGAGAAGAAATTAAATAAAGTAGATACAAATTCCATCCAGCCTAAAATAAAGAAGACACAAGACAGGTCAAGGAATAAGGGAGAATTAGAAGTTAGATATAATACCGTTTTTAAAAAATGACAAGGTTATTAATGTTAAGGACGAAGAGAAGATGTTTTAAAGTCACTTTAAAAGTTAAAATGAGATCTGAGCTCTCTACACACTCAAATTAGTTTATTAGAGAAAGGCTAAATAGAAACACTGATTATTTCAAAAATCGTCAATCTAATTCAGCCAATAAAGCAGTAGTTTTTGAAATAAATTAGTTTAAATTCAACCAGTTGTTTTCATGCTAGTATTGTGCTTTAAAAACAAAACACTATTATTTAGAAAAACGTTTGGTCAGGAACGCAGTTATTAAATTTATAGTCATCATCCATTTAGCTCAGGGCAATCAGTTCAAAGGTGGCATCCTACTTCTACGAAGTGCGTGCCACGAACAAACAAATCCCTCCGCACCAGGAAACGGGTGTGGATGCATCCTCTGTCTCTCGTCTGTCAGTCGCCGTTATTTTAAAATGAATGCAAAAGTCAGCATTTGCGGGCTACTTCGTATCGTGCTAATTATTCAGTTAAAGAAAGGTCGGCAGCAGCTCTTCAGGCCAGGCTGGGACAGGATGGAGTAACTCCATTACTCGATGAATGATCCCATGCTGACTCGAGCCCCTACAGCCTGACGCCCCGTTGACCCAGCAGATTAACATCAATGAGCATAAAAACACTCTTCTCAAATTTAGGTAATTTTTTTACTGGAGTCTGTTTGCCTTTCTCAGAGAGATATAAAATTTGACAGGTTTATAAACAGCTTTTAGATTGGAAAAAACAAACACAAGAAATGATACTATACTATGAGAAAACAATGAGCCTCTCCAAAATTTTGTTTCAGTGATGAATCCTTATAAACCACGTATCTTTACGCAGTTCATTAACAAATATATTAATTACAAATTTCTTCTACAAGAAGCCAAGGGAGTAAAATATTCATTTTACAGTAATATTGTCAATTAAAAAAATAGAGAGACTTTAGGATGACGGAAGCATATTAAAAAACAAAACAACAACAACAACAACAACAAACCCTTGTTTCATAAAATGCCGGAATAAAAGAGCTGCTCAAGAATCCTCGTAAATTCTGGCTTGGATTTAAATGTGCGGATTTTTTTTTTAAAGATGATTTCCAAATACTGGCCAAGTTTAAAAACAAACTTAAAAACCAAAGTAAAAACCGGAAAATGTTTCTCTCCATTCTCCCTATTGCTTGGCACATTTTTCCTGGAAATCCCCAGGTGCATTTTGTTCAGAAAACAAAGAGCACCAAGATTAAGAAAATTCTTTGCTAACTCACAATTAGCAAAATAAATCAAGATGCTCCAGGAAAATATAGAGGGAGGCGGAAAGAGGGGAAAAAAAAAAAACCAAAACACACGTTGCAACTTGAGTACTCTCTGCCTTCAAAACCAATGGCCCAACTAAAACCCCCTGGAGTGTATTCAAGTTGCTCCTCCCAGCTTGAGGCCACAAGGCTGGGTAAATTTTGTTCCGCAACTCAAGCGGCTTTCCCAAAAGCCCTATACTGGAATGGCATGTGGGTGCAAGGGTTTGCAGGGGGCGGGGCGGGGAGGGTGCGAGCTGCAAAATTCTCACGGCTCACGTGGGCATCCCGAGCCCAACACCGGGAACCGGGTAAACGCAGGTTCATTATCTTGCTCAGCCACCCAAATGACCCCCTCGATCGGTTTCCTCGATGATCCCGAGAAGTAGAACCTGTCTTTTCAGTGGGCCTCTCTGGGGCACCTTGGCCAGGGCCTGTCCCCAACCGCACAGGTGGGACACGGCGCCTTCCTGCCGCCCCCCAGCTGCTTAGGTAGCAAGACTCTGAGCCATGCTCCACGACCAAGACAATGAGGTCGTTCCTCCCGTGCTTTATAAAAAGAGGAAAACAAAGAGCGCAGGCGTGGAGCCACAGGTGCTCTTGCCAGCGGGGGCTACGGTGCGGCGGACCGACGGGGACAGATGTCGCCCCGCGGAGCTCCGACCCGGGGCCAGGTGGCTGCCCCTGCTGGAAAGCTTCATTTGGGTAGCAGGGAAGGCCGAAGGTGGGCCTTCTCGGGACGGGACCCCGCGCGGCCGGAACACAACCTCTTTACAAAAGCTTTTGGGTGGCCAAGCAGCCCAGGCGCCGCTGCCGACATGGTCTCGGGGTGACTAGGACTTCGGAATGAGCCAGTAGACACAGCGGAACGCCGACTCCGACCCTGGCCGCTCAACAGGCCGAAGCCCCCCTCCTTTGCCATTTTACTTATGGTTAGTTAGAGAATTTGGGTTTTGCTGTCGTAGCCCCGCCTGTCTGGCCTCTCCACCCGCCGGTCGGGACAAAGGGGATGCCAGCCCAGGCCTGCCGTGCGAGGGACAGTCCTGGAAGCAGCCGAAACTCCAGCGGCCGGGCTCGGGGGAAGGGACAACGGCGGGACTGAATCCCGGCTTGCACACACACCCACACAGGTCTGCGCAGCGCAATGGGCGTCAGGTACCTGGATCCTGCCCCAACGGGACCAGGAAATGCTTTCATGACCTCGGGCAAAAAGACTTTTCCTCTCTCTGGACTTGGTGTCCCCGTGCGTCAGGGGAGGACTGTCCCTCTCCTTCCCAAAGGGCTGAGACTGGTTCTGCTAGGAGTGAGGAGACCCCGCAGCTTCGGCCCCGAAGCCCCGCGCACACCGCGCGCTCCAGCACCGCCTTGGTACCCACCCGTAGCCGTCCGAGTTCTGGTCGGTGACCGTGTAGCGCCGGGAGTAGTACATCCTGCTGGTGCCCCCGCCGCCGCCACCGCCACCGCCGCCGCCGCCGCAGGTCACCTCGTAGCGCAGGTCGGGGCCAGACTCGGCGCGGGTCATGCGACCCAGAGTGTTGATCCGCGGGTGGGATCCTCCGTTGCAACTCATTTCGACAGGCACTCAGAGAGCCGCTCAGCGCCGAGACATAAGCGAGGACAGCGGGCTGGGAGAAGGCGGAGGGCTTTAAAGGAAAGGCCAAAACCGGGAACTGCGGTAGGGAATGCAGAAGTGTCTCGGGGACTCTCCTGTCCACCCGGGCCGTCACGGCCGCAAGGGGCGGAGGTCGGGCGCCGACGACGGCGACGGGCGGGGAGCGGAGCGGGAGGAAGAGCTGTGGCTCGGAGGGCAGCGAGGGCGCAGAGGAGCTGGGTCGCGGCTGGGTGTTGGTGTTGGTTGGTGGGGCGCAAGTCTCCTCCCCGCTGGCACCCGGCGCCGAGCCACACCTGGCCCGTTTCTTCCCAGGGCGGGGTGCGGCTGCTGCGCCTCCGCCGTCCCCTGCGGGTGTCACCGACGCGCTCCGGCCGCCCCTCCCCACCTGCGCCCTCCAGCCTGCGGCTCCGCCCTGCGCCACCAAGGCCTGAGTAACAAGGAGGGGCGGGGTCGCCGGAGACCCGAACGCCTCCGGCGCGGCGACTGAAGGAAGAAAGGACATGCAATTGCAGGGGCCGCTGCGCTCAACGCTCTGGCTGCAGTGGCGGGTCAGTGGCCCCTACTTTGGACTATTCTATGGTCTCCAGGGCGGAAATGAGCTGAAAAGAAAGGACCGTTCAATTGGACAATTACTTATTAAACATTGAATTTTGCTCATTCCTAGAAACGTGCCAATCAAGCTTTGACTAGAAGCATAATTGAGGAGAGAATGCTTAGATGATGTGGTTTTGTTTGGGGGCTTTTTTTAATTTTCTCTTATTCCAGTAATCCAGAATATTGCCTCAGAAGTCTGATTTCCGCCATGTAAAATGATTTTTTACACATAATCAACTACTCCTTTCTGGAGAAGTCTTTATGGTAAATAATTTATTTGGCATGAAGATAAGAACACTACACCCCGTTTTCCATGGGGTTACATGAAAATATAAATCGTAGTTCTTTGTATTTTGCCTGTTCATAATCATTTTAAACTAGAAAATGCAAATACTTCCACCCCTACCCTCTCACCCCCATCCCCAGATCCAGTTGCCAAATTTTCTAAAAGAGCCTTGGGAAAGATTGTCTCTCACATCCTTCAGCACCTTCTCCCTAAACTCAGCCCTTTCCCAACTCAGCCCTCCAAGGCCTGTCTGGCCTCTCCACCCGCCGGTCGGGACAAAGGGGATGCCAGTCCCTGAGAGCAGCAAAGAAATCTGGACAGAGATCATCTACTTGGTACATATGAGTAACTGTGAGCCAGAACATTCCAGCGACTTGCTTCAGGACCCCTCCCAGTTAGTGGCTGAGGGTGAAATACACCATAGTCTCAATGACCTCTGTTTAGATAGAGACCCAGTGACACCATCCATAAAAAAGCTGTTTTTATAATTTGGGAAATTGTTCAAAGTTACTCTTTAATAAACACTTAAAGATCTTTATAATAAATATTATCTTCCAAATCGATGCTGATTAATTGACTTTCTTAAACATTTCTTCTGAAATGTTTATGAGCTGAAAAGAACAAAAACAACCACATTTACATGTTGTAAAAGGGCGTGGGGGGAGTTTTTTAAATGTTCCCATATTATAGCACCCTTAATTAGACCTCACTTTTTAGGCACAAATCTTTGACAATGTCCTGTTCTTCACAAGTGACCACAGAGTTGACGGTCTTAAATCCAAGGAGCCGAAACATACGATAAAAGTTTATCACTGTTAGAGTACCCAATCATTCTCATAATTGTCTCAATTTCCTCTTATTTTTTGTAAAGGTAAATACAATAAAGTGTTCAAATGATTACGTGAACACTAACTGGTGTGTAGACACAAACAGTGTTTCTTCTAAAATTGAATCAATAGCTACAAGTCAGCCCTAGCACAAGCCACGCAGGATATTTATCAGTTGGAAGCGCAAAAAGCCATTTGGGGCTGTAAGTGCATAATGTACAAAATTTGATTTATGATGTTTGTCCTCTACGTACCTCATTTGTTTAGCAAATAATTATCATCTACAATATGGAAGGGCCAATACTAGACTTCAGAAAGTATAACGGTGAATAAGACACAGTCACTGTCCTTAAAAATGTTATAGTAAATTTAAATTTTAAAAATTCAGGGATTCCTGTATTCCAGTGATATGTAATAATAAGATCATGCATTTGCACTGTAGAATTCTCCTTAAAAACAGCATATGTCTATGAACCTCCTCTCACTAATGATGAAAGCTCTACTCAGTTCAGGATCCCTTTGTGAGCTCACATTGTGGAACCAACAGGCCCAAACACCAGCCAGACTCACAGAGCTAGTCTGTTTACGAAGCAGGGGACAAGATGAAAAGCACAACTAACCAATTACACACCTCTGGCCGCCATTTCTCCCTGCCCTCCTTCAGGTATTCCC
Source organism: Pteropus alecto (assembly GCF_000325575.1). Taxonomy (NCBI): domain Eukaryota; kingdom Metazoa; phylum Chordata; class Mammalia; order Chiroptera; family Pteropodidae; genus Pteropus; species Pteropus alecto. The sequence continues at coordinate 13,356,288 of NW_006434369.1, forward strand.
AGCTAACCAAACATGCCAGTCTGGGGAATCAATGACTTTCATTTACTATCTTTGTCCAAGAATGGTAAAGGAAGATAAGAGGAAGTAGATTGACGTCATAGACGGAATCCAGACATTCATACATTAGTTGTCTAAGTTGGCTCCTCTTATGGAAGAGCCCACAGTGAAGACTGGGGATCAGAGGGCCATAGTTCTGATTTAGTGCTACAATTTACTTGGACAAGAGCTCAATTTCCTCATGTACGAAGTGCAAATAATAATACTTGCTCTGCCAACTTTCCAGATCTACAATGAGGATCAAATGAGATAAAAGATATGAACATTCTTGAAAACTGAAACATTATATAAAGCTAAGGGACCACTCATTAAACCAAAAGCTTTTTGCTGGATGTGAAATTTTAACCTTTCGTGTTTCTGTCTTAGCCCTCATGTGAATCAATAAAACTCTCTCGGAGACATTTAACCTTCATTTATTTAAAAAGCAGTTACTAAACATTCACTATGTACCACACATAGTAAATGGTCACACAAACATGATACGGCTCCTGGTCTGTAAGGTATCAAGTCTGCAACATGAAAATGAATCATTATAATACAACATTAGGTATGCTATCATAAAGTTATGTTTATAGAATTATAGGAGCACAGCAGAGGGTTTTAAAGTAGCTCATTTCTTACAACTGGGTTTTAAAAGTTCAGAATCTGAAGTCTGGCAAAGTCCTAGCTGACCTGAGTAAGGTCAGCTATTTTTTCTCTGCCACTTGTAGATAGCTCCCCCTTATACTGTTAGAGACAGATCACTGACACGTAACTTTCTCTCTGCCTGACCTTAGAAATGACCTTGCAGTTAGGAAAGAGGCATCAACCGTATCCTGAGCATATTTTTAAACTAAACAGAGCACCTTAACTTCAGTGACCTGAAGAGGAATCATTTACTTGCTCAGAATCCCATGAGAACATTCTCATATCTGTTGGTAATTGATATCCCCTTGCCACAGGCAAGATTTACAACCTGTCAGTGAAAAGAGCTGTTCTGCCTGCCAGGGGAGTAGTATTTTAACAGATAGGAACTACAGAAGCTAGAATTGGCACTATAAGGTGAGATAAAGAAAATGCCTAATGGTTAAAATGGTTAATGCTTAAAATGACAGACAATTTAATTCTTAGTAACTATATATATATACACATATATATATACACATATATATCTTTATTCTTTATTACTTTTCCATTTGTATAAATAAATTAGAATCTTCCACAAATAATGAAATCTGGATTCTCAATATCACAAAAATCAGATCGCTTTCCTAGTTAAAGCTGTTGAAACTATTCAAAGTTTTCATTGAAGAAAGCAGTTTGATAAACCACATAAATTTCATTTCAGAAGAAGAAAAATGTTGGTGAAATATATATAGTTCACCAGAACTATATTTCTTTTCCTTGGTTCAAATGTCTTCCACAAACAGGATAATTTTTCTGCTTGTAGTAGTTTTTTGTTTTGCCGGGGGAAGGTGGTTAACTTTTAAGAAATTACATTTCAAATATAGCTTCTGTCACTGTAGTTGTTTTTTGTCATCGTTGCCACTTGTTTTGGTTTCTGCACAGGTAATATCTGATAAAATATTCTATTTTTTTTGTCGTTTAAGAGTAGATTTTTGACTGCCTTTTTTTGGATAGTGTGGATTTGGGGGATTCACCCATGCATTCCTG
>NW_006434369.1:13358013-13365282 GCF_000325575.1 Pteropus alecto
CCCAAGTTTGCCAGGTGGGGGAGACTGGAGGTTAAGGGTACAGGTGACTGTGAGCACAGTGATGGACCGTATAGGGGCCACCCTAGGCCAAGTGGCTTCTAACCCACCAGGGTAAACAATAACTCACATTAATTTTAGTGGGCAAGCTACATAGTCAACAAATATAATATGGGAGCCAAATGAGTTAGCTCTTTAATATAGTCTCCAAGTAACTTTTTAAGCTTATCATGATTGTGAGAAACTATTATGGTAGGATTGAAACATTTACTCAAAGTTCTGTAAATATAAAGTCAAGATGCAGATTACAGCTGGTAAACCCAGTTATCAGCAAACATTGGATATATAATGTGCTAACCCATATGAAGAAAATTCTGAATAGCTACTCAGCTTTTATTGAGGGAATTCAAAATTTCTATTCCGTAGAGAATTTCAGAAAGGAAAGCTATCTTAAAAAGAACTTTTATACCTGCTGCTTTCGAACTTTTTACAGCCTTAGAACTCTTTCTTCAAATGAAACCCTATGAAGATAGCCAGTAGCTGAAACAGATTATTATGGTGTCAAACTGGTTGTAACCTGGTGAGAGCCCAATGCCCAACCTCTGTACATGGATCACGCCTTATAATGCTCAGCCTAATCTGCCCCCAGCATTTCCCCTACCAAACTGCCATGTAAACCCAAACCCACATTTAATAAAAGAAAAAAATAGCGAATCCTACACAGGTTAAGATACTTTCCTAAGTTACTTAATATCTAAAATACCAGAATTCTGTCTGTTTCTATTGCATGCCCTCTCTACTATGTCCACATTCCTATCCAATTAGGCATGAAAAACTCACTTTTCTGAACCACGATTTGATATCAATTCAAAACCAGGAAACTATCCTATTAATTGTTATTTTCCTACACTAGACACATAGGATATCTGAAAATGCAGTAATTATAAAGTAATCAGCCTGCTTTGAAGAAGTCAAGCCAAAAAATTATTCTTATTAATTTTAAACATATTCCTATAGGTGAGGCGATTATCTTCTTTGGCATCCTCAAATTACAGTGCATGTTTTTGTTTTGTTTCGGTTGTTTTTTAAAAAATATATAGCTTTGATCACTTAGAAAAAGTGGAATTACAAACAACATAAAATTAGAATGTAAATAGAACCATAGATGATCTGACATCTAACTTTGAGTAGAGTATAATGTAAATGAAGTGTAACCTAGTCTCAAAAGGGATCATCTTTTAAAATTTAGACATTCATAGTCAATAACAAATTCCCACAGCCATTATCATTTTATCATCATGAAGGATTTACTGTATATACATTGTTTCCCTGCTGCAAAGAGAAATGTCAACATAAGGGAGTTCGAAGAATAAGTTCCTATCATTAATTATCTTAAATTTAAAGCATCTAAAGCAGAAGACAAAATATGAAACATAAACCAATTGGTAGTATTAACAAAAATACAAAAAGTGAGCATCTAAATACAGTCGGAGCTGGGGAAAAACAAAAAACCATCCTCAATTTCAACTGACTCTCCTAAACTAGGGTTGATGCAGTAGGTGAATTTTGTCAGAGACATGGTAAGATCATGGATCATAGAAAAGAAACTCTATTCAAATTCCTCATTGTACACAAAGAAAATTGAGAATTTGCATTACTTGCCAAAGACTCAGCCTGTGAGGTGAAAAACCTGTATTATAAACCCCTTGACTTGCTTAGCAGCAGTTATATACAAGTTTGTGTCCAGCTTCTTAATTTAGCGTTATATCTTGAGCATTTTCCAACCTCATTTAAAGTGTCTTGTTAGCATTGCTTTAAAAGATGCATGCTATTTTGTTGTTGTTTTTTTTTTTAAAGGCTCTTTCAAAGTGTCAAAGTGCAGATCATAGAGCTTTCCATGCAAGTGATCCAGTGTTCTAGAACTTTTCACATCAATGGCAAATAGCATTCACTGTGTATGGGAAACAAGAGAGGGTGAGGCAGACTGAAGCAGTGAGCAATCACTTCATGGAAGGCAGTTATAACAACCAACAAATGGTGTTTTGGGAAGCAATTCTGCCCTGCAGGATGCAGGCACGTCTTTGTAGGATCTTCCCAGCAATTTTTCCGTAGCCCTCAGCGTAGGGCTGCAGATGTTCCAAACCAGAGAGTTGCCTCCTAAAGCCTCTTGCAACTCAGGGGTGCTTCACACTTGGGAAGCTCTAGGAGACTGGGCTACTTCTGGTTTTTTTAACCAGCTCCTCACGATTTAGTGAACTCACTGCTCACCTAACAAGCTTCCCATTAGCACAGTTGTACAGCAGTTTCAACAAACCCATAAAGCAGTTCTGTCTTGCAAAAGTGGGTGTGGAAAGCTACACACCATTCTTGTTGAACCTGTCTGACTGCTTGCTTGAGTTTTAACTGCTTAACAGTTTGGCTTCAGGTGGAATCAAGAAAAACATCTGGAGTCTTTTCCCACCAAGATACTCAGAAGAATGTCATGTCATCTCTAAACAACATTTATTTTACTTTACTGAATAAAGAAAACAAATAATCTAATGATTTAAAACTGGAAGTACAGTGTTTTTAGAACAAAAATCAATATTCCTATTTAATGTATCCCTGAAAAATATCTAATATACAAAAGGAGGGCTTTTTAAACCTCCTTTTTAACTACGGAGAAACTTGTCAGTATAAGATGGAATTATATTAATATGAAATACATTCTAATCCCAGAGTTATTAAAAATAAATGCTAAGAAAATGAGTGTTTATGTAGACATGAATGTAGAAAGAAGGCAAAATGTATTATAAAGTTATTTTAAAAGGCAATTATTAAGCAGTATATCTATAACGTGGTCAGATTTTTTATATTAAAAAATTATGTGTTAAAAGAGACATGAAAAGCGATCTTAAGGCTATTGCTGAAAGATGGGTCTATAGAAGACTTATTTATTAGAGTATACATTTCTAATAATAAATCTAATAAAAGTATGGAATTTTTCAAGAAAAAGGTAGCTTTCGTATATGGTTTTGAAAATGAAAGCGAGATTCCTAATACCTGAGTCTTAAAAATCTAATATTTATCAGTTTGAGAAAAATAATTATTATTCCATTCATTTGTATGGCACCTTACAGGGTTTTTTTTTTTCTTTTTCATTTTAAAAATTGTGATAAAGTATATGTAATTTAAAATTCACCTTTTCAACTGTTTTTAAGTGTACAACTCAGTGGCATTAAGTACATTCTCAATGTCGTGCAAACATCACCACCATCTATCTCCGGAACTTTTTCATCATCTCCAACAGAAACTCTGCATCCAGTAAGCAATAACACCCTCTCCCCCACCCCAGCCCCTGGGAACCTCTATTCTACTTTCTGTCTCTGTGAGTTTGACTATTCTAGGTACCTCATATAAATGGAATCATACATTATTTGTTATTTTGTGTCTGGCTTATTTCACTTAGCATAATGTCTTTAAGGTTCATCCATGTTGTAGCATGTGACAAAATTTCTTCCTTTGTAAGGCTGAATAATATTCTATAGCATGTCTCTACCACATTTTGTTTATCCATTCATCAATTAATGGACATTTGGGTTGTTTCCACCTTTTGGCTATTGTGAATAAGGCTGCTATGTTGGGTTTTTTTTTTTTTAGTAAAACAATTACAAACTTTTCCTTTACAATTTTTTCTCCTCTTAGAGTTAATAACTGTCTTTTTTTTTTCCTTTTGCTTACTTGTCTGTTGTTATCGTAAATTTATCCACAATCTCTCCACTAGTTGACTAAATATTTTCTCAACATTAACATTCACAGGTATTCTATTTCATCTGCTTGATGAAATCCTTCCTAGTGGGGATTTGGGGAGATGGGCAAAGTGGGTGAAGAAGGTCGAAAGGTATGAACTTCCAATTGTAAAATAAGGGCTTTAACATACAACATGGTGACTATAGTTAATAATACTGTATTGCATATTTGAAAGTTGCTAAAAGAGTAGATCTTAAAAGTTCTTATCAAAAGAAAAAAATATTTTGTAACTATGTGTGATGACAGATGTTAACTAGACCTATTGTGGTAATGAATATTATCATTTCACAATATTATAAATATCGAATCATTTTATTACCACCCCAAATTAAAATATTATATGTCAATTTTACCTCAATAAAGAATCAAAATAATAAAAAGTATTGCAGCCTCTGAAAGGAAGGAAGATAGAAAGGAAGGAAGAAGGGAAGGAAGGAAGGAAGGAAGGAAGGAAGGAAGGAAGAAAGAAAGAAAGAAAGAAAGAAAGAAAGAAAGAAAGAAAGAGAAAGAATGAAGGAACAAAGGAAGGAGAAAAAGAAGAAAGAGAAAGAAAGAAAGAAATTCTTCCTGGAATATTCTGACTTGCTCTAATATGAGGAGATTGCTCTCCAGACCTGCTTCTTCATTGTTGATGTGGGAATTCCCTTCACCTTCACTCTATTCAACAAAAACCTTCAAGGTCAAAAGTTATCCTGAAAGAAAGGGTTTATTGAGCTATATGCTAGCCAGGAAAAGGACCAGCCCTGAGGCATGCTGTCTAAACCACCAATAGCAGGGCTAAATGGGGGAAGACCAACATGTCTATCATCCTGGGGTGAAGGAATTCTTTTATACAATGAGTTTGGAGAAGAAAGATGTAAGTTATTTTGAAATAATGTATATTGGCTACAGGTAAGGTAGGTGGGAAAGGGTAAAGCAAAGTAAGTTCTGTGTTAGGTAAATGGACTGTAAGGAAAAAATACTTGATGCTTCTGGATTGGTTGTGGGCAACAGTCTGGAATGTTTATGCATAAGCAGGATGCAGTGGTCTCTGGTGGTTGGCTATTCTTTCTAGATAATCACTGAAATAGCTTCTGGAAGTTAATTCAAAGTTACACATATTCAAGAATGTCAGTAGTCTTTTGTTGTTTCAGCTCAGGTGGCTGCTTAACTTTCCCTTGTCTCTTCCTCTCACTCTCCAGCCTGCTGTAATTAATTTATGACATCTCAGAATTTTTTCTCTTGTCAATCCTAAGGGTTCCCTTTGCCTGCTGTGCATAAGTAGACCCTGTTTTCTGGACCTCATGCCCTTCATGCTCTTGGTTTGCGCCCTCATTTCGGTGGCACACATCTTCCACCAACTTTATGGGAAATAAACTTTTTGAGAACTTGTGTGTCTGAAAGTGTCATTACCATACCACACACTTAACTGATAATATGGCTGGGTGTAGAATTCTCGATTGGAAATAATTTTCCAATAATCTTCAGATTGTTGCAAGTATCGCTCCGTCATCTTATCTTTGTGGAGGTGAAAGGTCCAAAGCCACTCTGGTTCTTTGTACATTTTATGAAACTTTCAGTAATCAGGATGTTCTATCAGTTTTAGAACAAAAAATTGGGGGGTGGGGGTGGGGGAGGGTCAGTCTAAATGCCCTTCTTACTTATTCCCCAGTGTAAGAGAAAGAGTATATTATGGATCAAAGAGTTGTTGCAGCAAAAAAAAAAAAAAAAAAAAAGTCAGCAGTCTGTAAACATGACAGTTATGGGAAGAAGAAAAAAGTAGATACTTTTTAAATTTAATAAATATGGTAAGTGAATGAATGAATTTCCTTTAAGAATAGGAGAAAAGAGGGCCCTTTTCTTCCTCCCTCCCTCTCTGTGTTTCTTTTTTTCATTCTTTTTCTTTTTCTCTTTCTCTCTTTCTTTCTATCTGTATTTCTTTCCAGAGATGAGTCTATATCTGGGAAGAATAACTTCCTCTACAGAGAGACAGATCTCTTTCTTGAAAATGCAACAAAAGCAGGCATCCTGCTCAGTCTCCACTTCCCAGGCATTACCTGCTTCCTTCATTCAAGTGAGAGTGGAGTGGTAAGAGGAGGTCCACAAAGCCAGCTCAGGTGACAGGAGAAGGAGGAGTGGTCAAGTCTGGCTCTTATCCCACCAGGTTTCATCTGTGTCCTTCACCACTGGGGGAACCATCCAGCACCTTTTGTCCATCTCCTCTCAGTCAGGCAACTTTGTCTCCCCACCCTCAACTGACTCCCATTCAACCTCATCCAATTCACCTTCCCCTGTGCAAGTGAGTCTCTTTTTGGCAATTTAGCTGCCCCAATTCAGTTTTACATTTTATAGATTAATCCATTTCTGTTGCCCACCCTAACTCTAAACACTGTTTATCTTCTCAAGTTTGTAAGAGAAAAAAAAAACAGCCTGGTTCTCAAATCACCTTTACTTCTTGACTCAGTTTATGCCACATTCTCCATACTCCTCATCAATCCAACCCTCTAATTTAAGCTTTTTCATCTCAGCTAAACATTTATCTGCAATGATTTTCAAAAATGTCATCTGTATATTTCAAAAGCATGCATGTTGGCAAATAGTTTAAATGGCCACAATAAGAATTCACAACAAATTAAGAAGACACAGGGACTGCTGCCCTTTCTTTAATTTTTCCTTTTTCTCTCTCTTTATTTCCATAGTTATTTTGCTGGTCAGGGACTTGACAATGTCCTATGTACAATGGATTATTCTATTCCTTTTTCCACTCTATACCACATACCAGCAGCAGATTAACCTTCTGAAAAGTTTTCTCCCCATATTATTCTCCTCCTCAAAATCATCCCTGACTCCCCACTCTCAGCAGATAAGATACACACTCTGCAGTCTAGCATTCAAAGCCATCTGCAACTGTACACACATCGCGTTTCCCTGCCTCTGTACTTTGATTCATGCCCACCCTCATTGCAATGCTCTCCTACCTTCTCCAAACATTCTGCTAGATTCATCTTAAGTCTTGCTTCTCCATGAGACTCTCCCAAGTCACCAAAGCCCATGGTTCATTTTTTAAATCCATTCTACCATCAATCCATTATATCTTCCATCCTTTCATTCAGCAAACTTTTCTTAGGCATCTATTATGAACCATGCATTGCGTTAGAATCTGTGGAAACAAATAAATAAGTTGTCTTTTCAATGCTGGTAGGATTGACAGTCTAATAGAACAAATAATAGCTACCATTTAGTTTACACATACCATAAACGAGGTATAGTACAAAGTGTTTAAAACATTTTGTTATAAATTATCTTAACAATAACACTGTGAGGGAGGTATTGTAATCCTGATTTTACTTACAATAAAACAGAAGCCCAGCAAGGTTGGGTTATCTGTCCATAGTCACTCAGATGGTAATTAGCAGAGCCAGCAATAAGAGTCTATAAAAACTTACCCTAATGTCCAGATTCTTGGGTGACACATGCTTTCTTACCACACCACCCACCTCTTTC
>NW_006434369.1:13365337-13384823 GCF_000325575.1 Pteropus alecto
TTCACCATGTACTGTATGTTTTCTCTTTGTATCTTCTTAACTTATTATTTAATTTCTTGTGTGGTTATATACTATTTCCTCAATAAGATTTGTAAATGCCAAGAGAGAGGGAATTAGAAAATGATGCGGTCAAGAATATTATAACTTTTACAGAGTAGGATTCATATATTTGCTCTGGTTATAACAGTTTTGTAATGGCAACATCTCAATATTTTATGGAGCTAGGCATCCATGAGTTAAACATAGATCATGAGTACTCTCCAACAATGTCACCCAAATTTTAAATTACAAGGACCATTTTTTTATTAAAATTGCAAATCAGCGCATAAGCAAAGTTGTGCTTCTTCCAGCAACCAATGGGGGAAATACACAATAATAAATTTCCACAGACTTAACAATGTTATTAAGCAAATTTGTGTTTTATTAATCACAATTGCACATCATACTTTTGAAAAGTAGTATATGTAGATGTAAAATATTATTTACACAGTTATAGATAACGCTTGCAAACCCATGATAAAAACTCCTCCTCTCCGGAGGCATCCATGTCCCATAGGTTAGAACCCACTGACCTGTGAGTTTGCCGACCCTGAGCCAAGCATAGACAAGATGAGGTCACCTTTTACAGGGGCATTCTTTCCTTCCAAGTCCAGAATTATTTTATGGGGAGGAATCTTAATTTAGGGCAGAGCTCTGACATTTATCTGTCTTCTATATTCAACAAGAATACAAAAGGAGGATGGTTCTTGGCTCACTGGCTATGCAATATAATTGCAACAGGTGTCAATGGGATTCACAGTAATGGATTCAGTGGCAAATTAAGTGAATTCATTTTACCTGCTTCTTACCTCTGCACAACAGATCTGAGTTCAGTCAAAATTGGAACATGCAAACTGTCAACTGATAACAGAATATTTGCCAAGGGAAAAAGAGAATCATCTTCCCATCCCAGTTGAAACTTTTATTCTAAGTCTTCTCTGTATTTTATTTAAGGCAAGGCTATATTATCTGGTTAGAGAGTGTCTCTAAATGAACCTGCAAGAAATCATTTGAAGCACAAAATATATGACTCATTGCATAACACAAAAAGGTTATTCAATATTTTGTTCATATATCTATCTAAAAAGACCTAAAGATCCTTCTGACATGAGAATTTAAACTATCTGCTCACTATCATAGCAGAGCTGAAAGGGAAGGGGGCAGCCTAACAATCAGTAAGATATTATCCCTGGATAGAGACAGGCCCACCCAAAAAGGACTACAATGCATTGTTGCTACTTACCTAGCAAAGAGGTTTAATTTAAAAAGTAATTACCTGGATTCACTTAAATCTAACCAATCCAGAGTTTGTAGTGATTTATAATAGAGAAATATACACAATATTATTATCATCTTAAAATGTATTTAGAGCTCTTATTATGCACATGGCATAATTAAAAGCAACAATATTTTATTTTAAGAAATTAGGTATTTCTTGTACTCTAAAGGTCAGATCTATAGATACTCTATTTGGACTTCCAAGTTTTTCTCTGGTGTGAAAAGCAGACTTCCATCTTGGAAAGTCCGGTCTCTAATACAATGCTTCGTACATAATAAGGCTCAGTGAGTGAATTAATGAATGAGTTAATGAATGGATGCCTGTGGCTTCAGCAAACAAGTGCATAAACACAAACATCCTCATTCAAGGAAAACTCAGGTTTGAATCATAGGCTAATAGTCAAAAAGCCACACATTCTAACAGTTGGTTTTACTATTCATTTTCTCCTTCCAGGTCTAAATTTCTTATAGTCTTTACATCAAAAGCAGAAATAAAAAAGGAATTCTACAAGGTTGTATGTGCCTTTTGTATGATAAATAGTAAAATCAATTCAAGGCATTGTGTGTGGCGGTGACAAATTCTGAAAAGCAGAATTTGTTGAGGAAAGTTTGTATGCTAGGACAATATAGGATAGAGAAGGCTGTCTACTGAGGATAGAAAAAGAATAAAGAAAGTCAAGGCAAGGAAAGAACAGGAAGGTGTGGGTGGGTGGGTGTATGAAAGCAGATGAGTACATTAAATAAAAATATTCAAACACATGTGGCTTGAGATTGATCCACAAATAAACAGGGAAATGTACTAGCTGCTAACAAGACGATCACAGCACTTCTTGCTTCTTCACTGGCCAAATGATTAAACAGAGACTGACCCCATTTGTGGGAAAGGCGTTTTAGCCTTTGAGCTCTATGATTTTCTATCAAGCTGTTCCAACTCACGAGGCACAAAGGAAAAGGTAAAATAAATAGCATTCTTTAGAATTATGATTGCTAAGGTAAAAATATTAACAAAGAAGCTCTCTGTTCATTGGAACGGATATAAACTAGTTAACTGTTAAAATGGAAAAGGTCAAAACCAGACAATGTTAGTGTATGGCATTAGAATTAGAGTAGTGGTTACCTTGGGTGGGGAGTGACAGGGAGAGGCCAAAGAAGGGGCTTTCTGGTGTGATGGTAATGTTCTATTTGTTGACCTGGGGACACAGTGTGTACATGTAGGTGAAAATTAATCCAACTATACTCTTATGATTTATATATATATATATATAAATATTATACTTCAACAAAAAATTTACTAAAAATGCCTGTAAAGAAGTTTCAAGGCTATTTTATTGGCTTTGAATCTATGTAAAAGAATAAGCAATTTCAAAACTACATGTATTTTCTTTAAAGAAAGTGGCTGATGGATAGAATACTAACAATTAAGAGAAAGAATGCCTATTCATGAGTCAAATGTTTTGAGCTTCCCAGGAAGATGAGAAACTAGTCCCACATAATTAAAAGACATATGGGGTTATACTTACTAAAGAGCCAAAACCGATTAGCCAGATAAAAGTCTAGGCCTCTGCAGGTCATGCAGTCATCCAGCCTGTACTTTCCTAATTATTTTCTTCTCTGGTATCATTAAAGGCCTTAGTAACCTGCTGGTACACAATGAATACAGATCAGTGGCCATTAATCAAGGTCATGGTTCACCTAATAGGGATGGCTCAGTGAGCATTCTGTTGGTCTTACTTAGTACTTGGTTGATCATCACAAATGGCCAGGTCTATTATTACAGCTGCATCACAGCCATGTTCTTACCTCACACTGAATATGAAGAAGGCAAACACAACATAGGAATGCAGAGGTCCCATGAGATCCCACGTTTGGGCCTACTAGGCCTTCAGATCTGACTACTGTCCTCTTTCATGAGGGATTCCACCCAGGGCTCCTACCCTGACTTTAGTGGTAGGTCTCTGAGAGCTATCAGCATCTAAAGCCTTCACTGTCAGCATCCAGCCCTTTAGTTTGTTTTCTTCAATCTCAAGAATTAGAAGAAATGACAAGTAATTCCTCTTTATGGGGGAAGGGAAGGATTTTTATCATTTTTTATGCTCAAAGATAAAATTGTTGCAGCGTTACATGATGAAGTGGCAGGATTTTCAAGTCAAGTTTATCAGCATTCCACACAGTGCACTCCCACTTCAACAGGGACAATTCCTTCTCTTCGTATTTAATTTCAGATTCTGTGCAAGATTTCATGAATAAAAAGGAGTTCTGGTGCTCTTACAAAGGCTGAAAACAGAGGTCCCAGCAGCTCAGTGGTGTTCAGAGAGGTAATGTCCAGCCAGCTCAGCTAACAAGATGATCACAGCACTGTAAACACTCTCATCGTGCTGTCCCCACAAACAGCCAGGTGCTCCTCCTACGGCCTCTGCCAAGATGCCCAGGAGAAAGGTGCAGTGATGGAAGAGCCCAAGGAGAAACTGGCCAGACATCCAACTGCTCCTGCAAATATCGAAATTGATGTAAAAAAAAAAAAAAATCAGGCAAAAAAATATACAAACAAATGAGAAAAAAGGAGTGAAGGAAAAAAGCCAAAAAAAAAAAGCCAACTTTGTTAATGTACTGTGAAATTAAAGAAGACTCACCTGTAGAAAACAGAGAAGCTGAAGCCAGGAGAGACCAGCCTCTGATGAAGCAAGAGAGAAAGAAGCCAATTCTAATCAACATCATAAACCAAATTTCATCGATTGTTTCAGTATCACTCTCCTTGAACAATCTAGAGGAATTGTTTTATCAACTATTTAGTAAATGCAAGTTTTTAAGTTCTAGAAATACACTTTTAAGAAGTAAGAAACCCACTCTATGCCTTAAAACATTATTTTTTTTTCTGATAAGCGTAAATGCTTTTTTTCAGAAGTGAGCTCATGAGCTGGTTGTTTATTTTTCAGCACAACTAGAAATTAATAAAACATCAAATGAAGGAAGACTTTGATCATAGGCTAGGGGGCAAGTGGGGGAGAGTGTTTGGCAGTTTTCAAAAAAAGAAGTGCAACCAAATGGTAATTTGAGTCATAATCATACATTTAACTTATTGTAAACATTCATATTACTTAACTTTATTCCCCTACTGTCTTTTAGTAGAATTATTTATAAAATCGTGTCCTAATCTTGGCTTTCCCTGACAGAATCAGGTGCTCTCTATGACATTTTTGTTCACAATAGCCCAGCTTTACCTAATAACTTTGTTAATGTACTGTGAAAGAATAGAAAATTTTGAGTGTATATGATATTAAATCATGAATTTATGTAATTTTAGACCAAGTAGATTTTCAAAATTACAAGATAATGGTATTTGAGAGCCTCTATTTTTTCCAGCTTTATCAAAATATACTTGACATATAATGTCGTGTTAGTTTAAGGTATACAACATAGTGTTTTGATGCACATATATATTGCAAAATGATTACTTCAAAGCATTAGTTGACCCTCTATCACCTCACATAATTATCTTTTGTATGTGTATGTGCTGAGAATATTTAAGATCTATTTTCTTAGCAGCTTTCAAGTATATAATACAGTATTGCTAACTATAGTCACCATGCTGTACATCAGATCCCCAGAATTTATAATAGTTCTAGAAATACAGTTCACCTTATAACTGAAAATGTGTACCTTTGACCAAAATCTCCCCACATCCCCCACCCCATAGCCCCTGGCAACCATTAACCTACTTTCTGTTTCCGTGAGGTCAGCTTTTTTAGATTACACATATGAGTGAGATCACACTGTATTTGTCTTTGTCTGACTTACTTAATTCAGCATAATGCTTTCAAAGTCCTTTGACAGCCTCTACAGGAACAATTTGTCTCCAAATTTTAAGCTAGAAAGTCAATAGAATAACAATAACACAGGATTTTATATTTTCAGTACTTGCATTAAGAATTATATGCAAATTGATCATCATGTTTATGTACTAATCACCAAATAAAAACCAGTAAAACATCAATTAAGAAAGAAAGATACTAGGTGTGGTAGAAATCGTAGGTAGGTGGACAGGGATACCCAGCTCAAGGAGGTTATACTACTTGTCTCACATCGCATAGCAAACATTACAACAGTAAATCAAAATTTGAACGGTGTCTTCAAGGTCCTTTCATACATTCTCAGCCCACTGCTGTTTCCATTGCTTCAGATGGCCTTCTGGAAGTAACTCATCATCCCACAGGCATGCATGGCTTGCACAGCCAAAGAGCCAGAAATGGGTTGAAATCTAAATGTTCTCATTCACTAGATGGCCTATAGCAATGACTCTTAACACGTTGTGTCTCAGATCATCTGAAGGACCTTTGAAAAAACACAATTGTCAGACTCCTTTTTCAGAGATTCTGACTCATTTGTTTTGGGGTGGGGCTCAGGAACTTTGATTTAAAAAAAAAAAACTCCCTAGGTGGTTCTAATGTGCAACCAATTAGATGAAAATCATTGCTCTGTGGCACAGGTTCTCCACCCTGGGTACACATCAGAATCACTTGGGGGAGCTTGAAAAGCTACCTGTCCGCATCTAGTCTTCAGAGGTGCTGATTCATCTGGTCTGTGGTACAGCCTCAGCACAAATCTCCCCAGGTAACTCTAATGTGAAACCAAAGATGAGCATCATTAGTCATGGACTCCCTAAACCAAGGGTCCCCAACCCCTGGGCTGCGGACCGGTATCAGTCCATGGCCTGTTAGGAACCGAGCCACACAGCATGATGTAAGCAATGAGCAAGCCAGCAAAGCTTTGTCTGTATTTGTAGCCGCTCCCCAGCACTAGCATCACTGCCTCAGCTCCATCTCAAATCATTAGGCATTAGATTCTCATAGGAGCACTGGTCCCTGGTGCCAGAAAGGCTGGGGACCGCTGTCCTAAACCACTCATTTTTAGTCTAAGTCATCTCCCAGGGAAGGTTTTCAAGGCCCTGAACATTGCCATTCTTAAAATTCCAGTGTTATCTGTGTTCAATAAATGCTCGTTGATAGAATTGCCTAATGAGGATCAATGTTGACAGACAGGTGAGAAGAAAAGGGCAAACTTAAAAATAATGAGGATTTTGAGTCTATGGCCATGCCACTCTGAACACGCCCGATCTCGTCTGATCTCGGAAGCTAAGCAGGGTCAGGCCTGGTTAGTACTTGGATGGGAGACCACCTAGGAAGGCCAGGTGCTGTAGGCATAAAAAAAATAAATAAATAAAATAAAATAAAAATGAAGATTTAATATGAAAATCTCCTGTGGTTGGGTTATACAGTCAGCTAAGCAAATGTTACAACAGTACACAGATTATTTTACAAAGGCACAGGTACTCTTAGGTAGAGTACTATCCTAAGCCTGGAACATCCTTGTTCCCAAGGATATTTTGAGAGTGGGAATAAAGAAATACTTCCCACCATAACTAATTCCTACCACAGACAAAATCTCTTTACTGAGTCTAACAGCAATCTCAGAACAAGCCTCTGAAGAGCAAGATAATTCTCTTACCAAATGCTCTCCCCGGTAAGTGAGCACAGATGGGTATTATAATGTAAGTTCATACATAGAAGAGCTATTTTTCTAAATGGATTTGAGTAGACTAAGAAAGAAAAATGATTTCCTCTCTTAACATTATTTAACAAAAATGTTAAGTCAACCAGTAGGATAGCAAAGCTGTCTGGGCTGTGTAATCTCACATTTATAACAAACATGGCTAGGAAGAAATTTATGGAAATAGTAAGAGAGCCTATCTTCAAATAGTAGGATTACGGTGATTTTTATTTTCTCCTTTTCTATATTTTCTAGGTTTTTGTTTTGTTTTTTTTTTAAAATCAAGATGGGTATTACTTTATTATAGAAAAAAGAACATAACCCCTTTTTAAAAATTTAATTGTGCTCAAGTTTGGAGAATGATTGTCAAAGGCATTCTAAACCTGTAGGCATGTAGGTGAGGAGGAGCAGGTTTGTCCCGCAGTTTGAAAATTCAGCAAGTCCGTTTGTGCTTTCATAAGCAGTTGGAGATTTTGCAATCCTGGTGCTGTGCTTGCCAGGCTCAGCAAAGTCGGTATCAGACAGGTGACCAATGAAGATGAAGTTCCCAATAACCAGGCACTCTTTATCTGTTTGTTACCAACCCTAACAAGATAGAAATGAATTAAACACTCCTTATAATGACTAGCCACCATTGTTGGTCGATAATGTAAACTTCATGGAGATGTGAGGACAAAATGCTTAGAAAGATTCATGATCTAACACCTCTGAATACTGACACTTGACAAAGTTGGCCTCAACATCTATAAATCAGATGCACATAATATGTGGTTTGAAGATCAGAAAATGCAAATGACATGTGGGTTTCCTTTCAGAGAAATTCTAGTGTTTCGTTTACCTGCTAAGCCCAGCGAATAAAATGAGCCAGTGGGGACTCCCTAATAAAACCTCAAATCCAGTAGTGAGGTTCTCTTACCTGCATCAACAAGATTCTCTTTCCTCAGAAATTTCCAAATCTTCCCCACTATCTAATAGAGTCCTTTTAAAAAACCTTTTCCTATCCTTTTCTTCTACCCCTTTCTTGAATTTTCCAGCCTCTTCTGTTGCTTCATTCCATACTTGCCTGAAACAAAATTCTTTCTCTTAGTATCCTCCACCTAAACACCCCTTCAATACCCCTTCGATACCCACCCCATTGCATTGCCATCAGAATACCTACTATAAATCAAATTGTAAACAACTCAAGGGAAGAAATCTACTTATTCATCTTCATATTCCTCCAAAGCATGTAGCTACAGTAGTTATTATGCGTTTGTTGAACAAGTGAGTTTCCACTCAAAGAACAATAGTAGCACTTTATAATGATATCATGTTCATTTATATGGAGCCATTTTCAAAGCATGTGAAACTTGCAGCTCCAAATGAGACTTCCCAAATTGCATAATTGACATTTGCTGGGAATTTGTTAGAAATGTGGTATCTTAGCCTCCCGCTTCTTCTCTCATCTCCCTATTATACCTACATATACCTAATGAATCAGCATTGGTTGTAATAAAATTGCCCGGTACTACCTATGACATTCAAGTTTGAGAAACATTGGTCTAGAGTATTGTCTCTCAACCTTGGCTGCACATCGAAATCCTATGGAGATCCTGTAAATACAGATGCCTGGGATCCAGTGCCCAATGTCCTGATTTAATCAGTCTGGAGTGGAACTGGGAATTAGGATTCTTAAAAGTGCCCCCAAGGTGCAGCTAGAGATAAGAATCACTGTGAATGTCCTTGCTGAAGCTCTTCAATACTCCTACAATATTTTGTAAGCTCAGTGCCTCACCTATGTAGTAATTTCACTCCTCTTTCCTATTCATCCTTCCCTTAAGATTGTGTTGCTTCTCATCTTCCAAAAAATACCTGGTCAATACTTGTCAATAAAAGTTTATTGAACACCTAGAATTTGTATAAACACAAAACTCCTTCTTAAACTTCCTTTCACAGTAAATTATCTAAATTCTCTTTCTTGGGCTCTTTCTTCACTAACCCTATTTTCTAATTTTGTAAGCATTTTTCGATGCTGTTATAATTATGGCTTGCAGTTTGGGGAGTAGAGGAAAAGAAAATTAAACACCTTTTGTCCAATTTTAAAACAACCTAAAGATTGTTTTGGTCACAGAGATATCAAAAACTGATTATATTTAAAAGGAAATACATTCTGTTTTTAATCTTTATATGTGTGCCAATGGTCTACTTTTTCATCTTTACTGTAACAGCTGACATTCCTAAAGGGCTTGCAATGCCCCGGCATTGTGCTGTTTTACCTGTATTATCTCAGTTAATCCACCTAACAACCCTATAAAGTACATTCCATTGTTATCCCTGTTTTTTGGATGAGAAAATAGCAGCACAAAGAAGTTCAGTAACTTGCCCAGGTTCCCGCAATTGGCCTCCCGAAGACAGGGTTGAAAACTTGGCAGACACAGAACCCGCTTGAAACTACTCTGCTGATTGTTCTATTGTGGACTGTGTTTTGGGAACACATGATCCTGTGGTTTAGGATTCTGTCATAGTTCTCCCAGATAGTTTAGTGCATCTTTTCCAACCTTTTTCCCACTTTAATCTCTGGCCCATAAAGCAGTTTCCCAGGTATAATCCACTGTGAAGTTTAAAGGATTTCATGTTTAGACAAATTCCTCCTGAATGTTGAGCAAGATAAGAAACAAGTTCTGACAAACACAATGACAGTCTACATAAAGAAGCCTTGATAGTTTATAAAGAAATGTTCCCTTCCTAACCAAATCCATTGTTAAATGTTAATATCTCTATTGCAAAAAGAAGATAAATAAATGTAATAGATGTAGCCTCTGGTTACAGTGAGTGTGTGTGCCTGTGTGTGTGTGTGTGTGTGTGTGGAACCATAAAATAGCATAACTAAAGGTGTGTGTTATAGTAGAAGTAATAGCTAGACAATGAAATATAAAGGTAAAAAGTTTAATGCCAAATAGTATACCAAAGGCATCCTTTTTCTTTGGGCTTCCTTTACAACCTCCTCAACCATCCCATTTTAATAGCTCTTTTCTTTCATCCTTCTCTCAGCTGGGAAATGATTTCTTTTAATCCCTTCTGGTTGCTCTACAGCAGAGATTCTCAACCTTGGCACTATTTATATGTTAGGCCAGGTAATCTTGTTGTGGAGGCTGTTATGTTTTGTATTGTAGAATGTTTACAGCATCTCTGGCATCTACCCACTAGTTGCCCGTAGCACACCCCTCCACCCCGTGACTTGTGACAACCAAAAATATCTTCAGACATTGCTACATGTCCCTTGGGGGTGGGGAATAGAGGGGCAAAATCTCCACCAGTTGAGAACTATATTCTGAAAATATTCATTGAAATTATAAGGTGACATTCATTATTTTCCATATTTCATCCCTAAATATTGTCTCAAAGATTTTAAGTCCACATATCAGGTCCCCCTAGTGTTATTTATTTGCTTTTCTCCTTGTCTTTGCCTTCTTGAGACTTAATCTGATGAACTTCCCAGGCAATCTCCAGAAGGCAACTTGCTTGCTGCTACAATGGGGCACAGAGATGGCCTTGAAGGGTCCATGAGTATGATGTTGGGAGGATGGGGAATAGAGGCATGCTCTGCCATTGTTGCTACCTTACCACAGACCTGGCTTGATTCCTGTAGGCCTTCCTCTGAAGCTTATATGGACAAAACTGTAACACCTCAGACATTATTCCAGCAATTCCTCGTAGAAAACAAATGTCTAATCTTTGATGTGTTGATAAACATAAAACATCTCTGCCTTAAATGGCACTTGCCTAAGGGTGAAGCAAAACTGATATATTAGCAGAAATGACAAGTTTAGACTACATGAAATAAATATGCTGACTAAAGCTATTAGCTTATCTTTACTTCATGTGTATGTAGGTCTTAATGGTGCATGTATTAAATGGATGTGAAAGTGTATGGTGGGAAATTATTGTTTCATTTTTTTGGATCAAGTAAAAAACAAGTTAAACAAGACTGTCCATTGCCAGCTTCTAGTTGACCTTCAACCATGATGCCTGAGGACTCAATAGGTGCTTTACCAGGATTGTTTTATTTAAATCTTACAACAGTCTTAAGGAGTGTGCATCATTATCATCTCCATTTTATAGATGGCAAAGGCTCAAGATCGGCCAAATGATTTGATCAAGTTCATATTTCTAACAAGCCATGAAACAAGGAGTCAAACCCAGACATCTTGTCCCCAAGGTTTTATGTTTGTTTTTTGTTTGTGTGTGTGTATATAATTTTTAAAATATGGTAAAGTACACATAACATAAAATCTACCACTCTAGCAGTTGTTAAATGTATAGTTCTGTGGCTTTAAGCACATTCACATTGTTGTGCAACCATCATTACTATCTGTATCCAGAGCTTGTTTCATCTTCCCAAACTGAAACTCAATACTCATTAAATAATAACTCCCCATCCCCACCCTCCTGCCCCCAGCCCCTGGCAACCACCATTCTACTTTTTGTCTCTGTGAATTTGATTACTCTGAGTACTAAGTGGAATCATATAGTATTTGTCTTTTCATGACTACCTTATTTCAACTTAGCATAATGTCTTGAAGATTCATCTATGTTGTAGCATGTCATACTTTCCTTCTTTTTTAAGGCCAAATAATATTCCATTTTATGTATATACCACATTTTGTTTATCCCTTCACCCATCGATGGATACTTGGGATGTTTCCACCTTTGGCTCTTGTGAATAATGCTACTATGAACATGAGAATATAAATATCTCTTCAAAATCCTTCTTTCATTTCTTTCGGGTATACGTCCAGCAGTGGAATTGCTGGGTTACATGGTAGTTTCCACATTTAATTTTTTGAGGAACCGCCATACTGTTCTCCACAGTGGCTGAAGCATTTTACATTCCCACCAACAGTGTACCAGGGTTCCAATTTCTTCACATCCTCACCAACATTTATTTTGGGATTTTTGTTCTTTTGTTTTGGGGTGTGGTTTTTTATTTAATAGTAGCCATCCTGACAATGTGAAATGTGTCCCTAAGGTTTTCAAATTTAGCTATATGCCAAGTCTTTCCCTTTTAGACCCATTCTTGTTAATTCAATAGCAGTTGCAAGTGTGCACACACATAATGAAATGGAAAGATCTTGATCATATGGTAACTCATGAGGATTCGTGCCCATTACATTCCTCACTGCATTCAGCTTGGTTTCTTTAGTAAGCTAGTTAGGAGATTGTCTGAAAGGATGATATAAAATCACCTCCCCTCTCTCTAACCTCCGGCCTCTTGGATGTCAAAGCATGCTTCTTCTTTTCTCTCTTCTACATTTTCAAGGATCTCTATAACATTTAGGAAACAGAAAAGAAATCACATTTCAAAACAGATCAGCCTGTTTTGATTATATTAATTTTAATGAGAATGATCTTTCAGGAAACCTGTTCCAACTTGATCAGGAGAGCTTGGAGTAGGCAAATCTTCCACCTGGCATTCAGAACTTGGACAAAAGGTGTGGCTGCCAAGACAGACAGGAGTGACTCATACCTGCTTACAACTCAGCAGGGGCTCTACCCTAGGTGTGTCCCTTTCTCCTCCATCCTGTTTTTTCTGTCTGTTTCATGCTCTCAGGCCTTCCTTGCTTCCAGGCACCCTGGGAAACAGTGGCTGAAATAACATGGAGATGAGTCATAGCTCATGTGACTGCTCAAAGGAAGGCAGGAGCAGCCTAGGATGACTCTTAGTTTCAAGACCCAAGTTCTCAACCCTTAAGCCATGATAGTTTCAGAGCAGCTTCTAGTTCAAAGACCTCCTGACCAGAGCTGCTTGCTCAGGTGGAGGAGAACTCTGAATCTGGACTAAAGGCAGCTTTAATCGGGATGCTGATGAACTTATGCGGCAAGTGAGTGCTGTTAATTAGGTTTTGGGTGTTTCCTGACAATTTAAAAAAATCACTCAGTATCAGAATCATAGACTTGTAGCATTTTAGGGCTGAAAGGGATTTTAGATATACAACATCCAAGAATTTCAGGATTAAAATAATGTGTAGTATTGATGTCATCCAAAGTTGTGCTGGAACTGGCTTGTACTGTCTCACCAAGCCCACTGTTAAATTTTCAGGAAATTTGTGAGCCAATCGACTTTAAATTGGTAGCTTGAAATGGGCCTGTGGTGGGATATTTACACCACAGAAATTGACAAACAACAAATCACGGCTTCTCTCTCCCCACTCCTCCACCAACAGCTTGTTGTTTAAAATTTTACTAGCACATCATTGATCTTATCCAAGCCTGTAATTTATACATGAGAAAATTGAGCCCCGGATTGGGGAAATGATTTACTTAGGGATACACTATTAATTAGTGTCAGAATTTAAGATCTACGTTCTTTGCATCCTAGTCCAGTGAATGACTACTTAGAGCATAATCCTATCACCCAAGGCCCAGCATCCTGCCAAAAAATAGGCCCATGAGGCTGTTTCTGCAGTAACAACAGACAATGAGACAAATAGTGATCTCAACAATAGGTTCTCGGGAAAAAGAGATTGCCCACTGTTGGACCCATCCTGGAAGTCTCTATAATATTTTAAACTGAGTAATAAGCACTATTCTTGTCATATGTGAAATGCAATGGGGAGACTTGGACACAATCCTGTATTTGTGCTATTCTCAAAAATAAGAGGCTTGGTTGCCCTTGAGAAAAAAAAAAGTGGCATATTTGGTAGACATTTATCACAAGAGACAATAGAGCAAGTTTAATAATATATCCTAAAAGGTGGAGTTTCAGGCTACAAATCTTAGGCTGTTTACCTCTTGTAATAAACATGCTTCCAAAACAAAAGCAAATGAACTTGAATGTTTACATCAAAATGTTCTTGGGCAACCTCCCCATCCTCACATGTAGTAAAGCCTATTGACTTTACTAATCTCTTTACATTGCTCTCTTCTTTTTAATAACTATATCTCCACCCAATCCAGGCTCCCATTACCTCTCTCCTACACTATTGCAAAACCCTGCCAACTATTCTCCCCACTGCCAGTCTCTACTCATTCAAAATCAACCTAAATCAACCCTGACAGATTCTCCTTTGTCAAGTCCTGTCAAAGATTTCTACTCCTCTGGCTAAAATGCCTTGCTCTGACTACTGTTCAAAGTCACAGATGGCGACCTTCACCAAAATCTACTATCTCTGCTCCCTAAACACAACTTCAAGCATCCCTGCCTCTGTTTCTTCTCCCTAGAATGCAACATCACCTGCCAAAAGCTCTTTTATCCCAATCCAAAATTCATTTTAAATGACACAGCCTGCTTGGAACTTCTCTGAGACACTTGACCAGATGCTCTGTCTCAGTGTCTTGAACCAACTCTGAGCGCTGTGGTCTCCCCGTGATACCCTATCTTGCCCTGCATCACGGTATTGCCTTACTTGTTGTTTTTCATCTGTTCTTCTTCCTTTCCCCCACCTCAGCAAATGCCACGATCTCTCATTGTTCAAGTCAGAAATTTAGAAAATACTTCAGATTCCTTCCTCTTTCTCACCTCATACTCAAATCCTCTCAAATCTCTCCCATCTGTCCCCCTCTGTTCATTCTCCCTTGCTCTGCTTTAGCTCAAGCTATCCTCATCCAGGAGCCAGGGCAGGACTTTCTATGTGGCACTGAGGTGGCCAGCCTCCAATCTCCACCTTGCTCACTACCTGTGGGGCCTCGGGAAGGTTACTCAGCTTTTCTGAGCCTTAGTTTTCTCACGTGAGAAAAATGGTTAAAAAAAAACACTCTCCAAAATTTTACACACACACACATGACATATAAAGAGAGAGAAAAAACTATCATATCATAATAACTGGACGCTCATAAAATTATTCATTTATGATTTTTTTGCTTGAATTAATAAAACAATTTCCTAACTGGCCTCTGGCTGCAGTGACACATAAATAAAATCCAGTGCTCACTATGCCATCAATGAGCTCTATAAAAAAAATGTGATCTCACATCTAACATTTTTTTAACAACAATAGCTCTCAGAATAAAATTTTGTTGTTGGTTTTTTCTTAGCTTAGCCTGTAAGGCTGTGCACTTCATAGCCCAGTTGTACCTCCTATGGTTCTGACCTGCCCCCAAGATAGAAAAGTAACAAGTCCCCCAAATGCAGCAAAACCTGTCACATGTACAAAGCTTGCACATGCTGTTCTCAAGGTCTCTAATCCTCCCTGACCCACCTCCACTCCAGTGCCCACTGCTTTCCACATCCACTAACTCCCCAAGTTCTTCTAGATGCAACTTAGCAGTTGCCTCCTCTGAAAAGCCACTCTGAGGCCCCAGGAGATTTAAGGCTCTGTCCTCTGTATTCCAATTGTCCCAGCACTTAGTGTGTAATATTTCACCATTAACTTACCTAGCTGTCCACCCCACTAGATTCGAGGTCCTTGTCTTATTGAACTTGCTGTCCCCAGTGCCCAGCTCTGGGTCTAGAATGTGTACATAAATAATAATTTTTTATTGAATGACACCCCCACAATATATTATAAGCTCATCAAAGTCCAAGGTTACATCTGCCTTGTATTTCTCCTAACATCTGCCAGTTTGTCTCACACTAAATAGCTTTTCAATCAATATCTGGCTGTTTAAGAAACAGCAAGGTGGGCAGTGTGGCAAAAGCATAGTCAGCAAAGGGAAGATAAAGGTGAACAGCAAGGGCCAGAGAGGAATGGAGCTTTGAGGCCATGGTAGGGAGTGTGGGCTTTGTTGCAAGTGTAATAGGAAACTATTAGAGGTACTGAAGTAGATAAACATGATCAAATTTATGTTTTTTCCTTAAAGCCAAACTTAAAAGGCCACATACTGTATCATTTCATTAATATGAAATATTTATCACATTCAGAACCTTACCTAGGGGACAATCGTCCTTAATTTTCTCATCTATAAAATGAAGTTAGACCAACTGACCTCTAGCGTTAAACATCTATGCTTTTTGATTCCTTGTTAATAAAAATGACTATTCGATAGGTTAATGGAATCAAACCCAGCACAGCAATCCCAGGGGAGAGACTCGTGGCCTCTCTATTTCAGCAGTGCTGTGATGCAGTGCGCATGACCCTGGAGGTGTGGATTCTTCCACTGGTTGGAGCATTTACCATTGGAATGACCTTTAAAAAGTCATTAAATCCTCTAGGACTTGGTTTTGTATCTCTAACATATGGGAGTTCCAGGAGGTGGCTTCTATGGTCCTTCTCAAAGAAAGTTCATGTTCTAGCCCATCTTCACCTTCTGAAGGCAACCTAGACCAGTCTTTGAAAAAAATATATATTCACTCATGTTATAGATTCTAGGAGTATTAATCAGATTAATGTCATTGATATTTTTAAAAAGACTGAAGAAAGTACATAGAATACTATCCATGTATGAAAAAGAATACAGTAGGTGCAAATACTGATATGCAAGATGTCCTTTGAGTATTGCTAAGTTAAAAACTTGAGTTACAAAACAATATGTATAGTATGATATCATTTTTATAAAAAAATAATGTGTACACATATATATAAATGCCCAAACCTTTTCCTCCCTCAATCTTTCCTATCTTACCATACACCACAATGCACCTGGCTGCTGGAGGCAAAAACACAGGAATCAGTCATTCTTGGTTCCTTCCCATCCTTCACACCTGCCTCTTTCTCTTCATAAGAGATAGGGGAAAACTCACATGGATATTGCCCTTGGTAAGTTTTATGATCTGGGGGGAAAAAAGACAATGCACAAAAGAGGATTAGGGAATAAATTGGAACAAATGTTATAACTGAAGGAGAGAGAGCCCTGAGGGCTCAGGGGGTCAGAGAAGAGACCTGCTGGGGCTGAGTTAAGCTTGAGAAGGGGTCAGGCTCGCTGAGAGCAGGCTGGAGGGGCAGATGTGAGGGAAGCAGAGAGAATGAGTGTGGTGTATGAACGCAGAGAGACCGTAATTGAGGCAGAACTGACGAAGGTGCCTATATTAGTTTGTTAGGGTTATCATAACAAAGCATCTCAGACTGGGTGGCTTAAACAAGAGTGATTTATTTTCTCACAGTTCTGGAGGCTGGAAATCCAAGATTAAAGTGTCAACAGGGTGGGGGTTTTTTTGAGACCTCTCTCCTTGGCTTGTAGATGAGCACCTTCTCTCTGTGTCCTCACAAGGTCTTCTCTTTGTGTGGCTGTATCCTAACTTCTTTTTTTTATAAGGATTCCAGTCATACTGAATTAGATTCTGTCCTACTCACTTCATTTTAACTTAGTCATCTCTTTAAAGACCCTGTCTCCAAATACAGTCACATTTTGAGGGGTACTGGGGGTTAGGACTTCAATATATGAACTTTGAGGGGACACAATTCAGCTCATCACAATGCCTATGCCTGAGATGCAGTAGATGGTCAGGAAATGGTTGAACAACTGAATAAATGAAGCAAATGCAATAGCTCTGTTTGTAGGTACAGTGGGAAGTCTGCGAGACACTTAAAGTAGAAAAGGTTATTGAGAACCTTGAGCACTGAAGAGAGAAGTCCAGGTTCAAGTTCTAAGACACCCTTGAGCAAGGAAACACCATGATGCTGATGATGTTGCAAGCACATTAGACGACATTGGTTTGCCCTATGATTTGGAACAGAGGCAAGCCTGGGGGCAGGGAGAGCAGATGAGAGGCTATTTCCATCATTCTAGGTGTGGGGTGACAAGGGCCTTGACCAGGGTGGTGGCCACAAAATAAAAGCTGGAGACAGATGTGTGTGCCTGAGGGTTGTTCAAGCACCTGCACCCAGCTGATGTATCTGTGAGGGCCACATTCCACCTTCGCATTGAAAACAATGAGTCCTTTAGACACTGGGAAGGCAGTCATTACTAAAGCAGTGTGAGATGAGCTCATAGGTCCTCTCTTTTGATTCAAAGCTGTCTCAATTTGGCCCCACCTGCAGCTGGGTCCTCTCTCCTCTACAGTATGAGTGGGTTACACTAAAACAGATTTTTATTGTTTCCGAGTGGCATTAAGCTTACTCTTTCTTGTTGTGAATTTTGTTGCCATCTCCCCTAATCACACCACTTATACCTACTAGGATCATAGCCTTAAGTGACACTACATCTCATGTGGCACTCTTCCTTGGCTGAATCCTAATTATACATGTTTATACTACAAGGTGAACCATGAAACTGAATAATATACCATGTCCATGCTTGAGATGTTTGAAGTATTTATACTCCATACAACCTCCCCCATGAGCCAACACCCCAAAGGTCCATATAAGATTTTCCTTGATGTTATAAATTTAGGATTTCTTATGTATTTGTTACACTACCAAACCCAGTACATATTAGATGCTCAATAAATTAATGCTGAGACAATAGCCAACACCCCAAAGGTCCATATAAGATTTTCCCTTGGCTTAGGAAATGGGGTTAATGGGCAAAAGGGAAGAGATAGAATATAAACATGTTCATTTTGATTCATAAAAATGACCTGTAAGCCCCAAACCATTGCTCCCTTAATGCAGCTCAAAAAAGCATTAACCCCAAGTCAGAAGGACTCTTAGATGAAAGCTCCAAAAGGAGCTTGACAGATGGGAACTCAAAGTTGACTCAACCTCATATGTATAATGTTGATAAAAGGATCAACTGTACCAGACTCTTGGCAGTCTGCATCCAAAGAGATGATTAACCTGCCCTGGGAGGCAGGTGGGACCAACAGAGGGCCTGAGGGAAACTGGCACCAGGGTAGACTTCAGGGAGGAAGGCAGTTGTTTGAATAGGACAAAGAAGAGTTGGCAGGTTTTCTTTGTTTTTGAGAAGTATAAAAGCTGATCCTCAAATTCATATGGAATTATAAGAGACCATTAATAGCCAAAATAATCTTGAGGGAGAAAAACGAAGTTGGAGGACTCATACTTCACAATTTTAAAATTTACCACAAAGGTACGGCAATCAAAACAGTGTGGTACTGGCATAAGAATAGACATATAGACCAATGGAATAAAATTGAAAGTCTAGAGATAAACTCATGTGTCCATGGTCACATGATTTTCAATAAGGGTATCAAGTTCATTCAATGGAGGAAAGAACAGTCTTTTCAACAAATGATGCTGGGAAAACTGGGTTTTTACAGGCAGAAGAATGAAGTTGGGCCCCTATCATATACCATACATAAAAATTAACTCAAATGGATTAATGAACTAAATATAAGATCTAAAACCATATAAAATTCTTAGAAGAAAACACAGGAACAAATCTCCATGACCTCAGATTTTGCAATGGAGTCTTATATGTGACACCAAAAGGACAAGCAATAAAAGCAAAAAATAGATGAGTCAGTTTTCAAAGTTAAAAGCTTTGTGCACCAAAAACATTCTCAAGAAAACGAAAAGACAACGTATCAAATGGAAGAAAATATTTGCAGATCAAATATTTGATAAAGGTTTAATATCTGGAACATATGAAGAAATCCTAAAATTCCACAAGGCAAACAATCAAATTTTTAAAATAGGCAAAATAGACATTTTCTCCAAAGAAGATGTATAAATGGTCATGTAGCATATAAAAAGATGTATAAAATCATTAGTTATTAGGGAAATGCAAATCAAAACCACAATGAGATACCACTTTGCACCTACTAGAATGGCCATTATCAAAAAAAAACAAAAAAAAAACAAAACAG
>NW_006434369.1:13384973-13400567 GCF_000325575.1 Pteropus alecto
TCAAAAGAATTGCAAACGTGTGTCCAAAGGGATATTGTCCACCAATGTTTATTGCAGCATTATTCACAATAGCTTAAAGATAGAAACAATTCAAGTGTCCACTGACAGATGAATGGATAAACAAAAGGTGGTATATACATACAATAGAATATTATTCAGTCATAAAAAGGAATGAAGTTCTGATATAACATGGGTAAACCTTAAAAACATTATGCTAAATGAAATGAGCCAGACCAAAAAAAAAGTCAAATATTGTGTGATTCCACTCATATAAATCAACTAGAACAGGCAAATTTATAGACATAGAAAGTATAATAGAGTTTACCAGGGACTGGGAACAGGAAAACGGGGCATTCTTGCTTAATGTTTACAGGGTTTCTGTTTGGGTTGGTGAAGAAGTTTTGGAAATTGATAGTGGTGATGCTTGTACAACATTGTGAATGTACTTAATGTTACTGATTTGTACACTTAAAAATGGTTAAAATGGCATTTTCTGTTATGTATATTTTACCACAATAAAACTTTTTTTTAATAAAATGAGAATTGGCAAATGTGAAGAGAGGAAGCAAAGTGCAATATGTGTAAGGCACTCTATGGAATGGGTAGTAACTGGGTGATGACCAACTTTTTATTCCAAAAATGTTTTGTGTTAGACACCAAAGTATGCATAAATACAAATAATAACAATAATAATAACAATAATAATAATAATGATAACAACGACAACAACAACATAGGCAGGGAAGATTTGCTCCAGCAAATACAGGAAAAGCAAGATCAAGCCTTAGAGTTAGGAAACTGACCTATGGGCTTTCTGGGCCACCCTGAGATGCCAAGAATTTGATCTCTAAAGTCACTTTCTATGCCCAAGTTTTGTAATTCTGGTGGCATATACTTCCTCTGCCACAATGAAGCTATCGTCTCTTATCAAATATTGAAATGTTATTTAAAAAACAATCTCAGCTAACAGATACCTGAAAGCTTGCTTAGCTAGAAGAGGTTTAATCTTCCAGCCTCTCTTCTGAAGAAAACAAAAGGCACTATGGATGCATAGCTCTTTTAATTTACTTTTTAAGACAAAATATGTCCGTTTCCTATTCTATGGTATTACATATTATTATCCTAAGAGAAAGCTACATTGAGTCATGCTACCTCTGCACAGAGATTTGACTTTAAAATTTTGTCCTGGAGTGTTCAGGGATTTGCCGCTGGACCAGGATCGCGCTGCCTGATGCCTGCCGAGGATGCTGGCTCCAGCGTGCTATAGTGTTCCACTTGTCTATAGAATGGCATAAGCATCGAGAATAATGTACTCCTCAGTACTTGGTATATCATACATCACAAACACAGTTCGAGCAGCCCAGTTCCCTATGAGATGGAGAAAGCAGCATAAGAAGAGTGTGAGGAGAAAACAAATGACAGCCATGAATATTAATGAAGTTTAATTTCCAGACAGAGACATATTTACAGAACACATATGGTCCTTATTTACTTCCAGCCTCTTTGAATATCTCTGCATTATTTACAGAGACATATTTACAGAACACCTTATTTACTTCCAGCCTCTTTGAATATCTCTGCAATTTCATTTGGATGATTTTAAACCTACAATGGGATCAAAAGTTGATTTTGCAGGAATATCCACTATTGAATTGAAGAGTGAGCTGCCTGCAAATTAGACATGTCCTCAAACATTTAAACCTCTAAATTAAATAGGTCTCTGGAAAAGCACAAATAAAAAAGTGGGATGACTACATCATACCGGTTGAAAATCAAGAGAGCCTTTAAAAACTATATGACTTCTGTATTGGTGACATTTAGATAGATTTGATATGATAGCTAGTTTGCTTGGTTTTCTTTTATTTGGGTTGCTTTGTCTGTTCAAGTTATACTGTGCAGGTACACCACCCAGCTGGCCCTAAATACTAATTGGTAAGAGACAGTTCTTGCAGGGAAGTCAATTCAATTAGCATCACATCTTAATTACAGAGCATATTATATACTTCACATATGTAATTATTTATTTTATGGCATCATGCCATCCTATAGATAAACAAAGACTTTGAGAAAATTTACTAGCTGTTCTGGGAGTGTCCTCAAAAGGGTGTAATTTTCATTCTAACCAATAACTAAGATGAGAATAATCCTACCAGTAAATCGTTAACCTGTTGGGGTACAATAAGTTCAGAAATTCCCCTCACAAATGTTTTTCTTTTAACATAAATTTGCAGAAACCTTTATTATACTCACATGCACAAGTGATGGTCATAGTGTTGGAAATACAAATGTGAATAACTTAGAGATTTTTGTTTTCCAGAAACTGACAGTACAGCATGGGAGACTGACATACAAGTAAATCATTAAATAGAAATCTGATAAAGGCACAAAAAAGAAGTAAGTAGGAGTTGGAGTATGGTGACAGTCTTCATGGGGGTAGGGAAAAATCAAAAGTGAATAATAAAGAATGATTAGGCATTTTCATGACATACCAAAGCTGGAGAACATTCCAGAAAGAGTGAACAGCATGTGCAAAGGCACAAAGAAGAGTGATGCCTTTGGAACAACCCCTTGTAGATTTATACTGCTGTAAGTATCGGGGGTGGGGTGGATGGGGAGTGAATAAGTGGGAGGTGAGACTCAAAATGTAGGACCTGAGGTAGAGTATGGCCTGAGATTTGTATATTTTATCCTACCCAATAAGTAATAATAAAGGAAGCCACTGAGCAGTAATTCATTTTCGTTTTAAAATATGCAACATAAATTGGGTTATTGGATTGTAAAATATGATTGAGGTAGAAGGAGTGGTCCTAGGAGTAACTGAACCAAGAATTTTAAAGCTCAACAAAAGAAGCAACAAAAGAAGCAACAAAACCAGTAGCAACAAAAGAAGAATCTCTCTTGCTACTCTCATCCCCAATTTTAAAAAAGTATCAGTTCACCACAAGCTAGCCAGGCAGAACAAGGACAATTCAGAAGTGGATGCTGTTGGACAATTCCCAATGGGCTGAGTGACACCAGGGCCCTGCTGTTGGTGGGCTGGTGTCTGAATCCAGACTAAGAGGTGTGGAGGCAGAGTAAAAGGTGCAGCAAGTAGGATATGATACATGAGGAAAAGCAATCTGGAGAACTGATTGTTTTTAGGCAATGGAATTCAGCCACGCTGCAGAGGGCAGGGTAGGGGTGGGATGTTCCTCATTCTCTAAGGATGTCTGCTAGCAATTCTTATTCCACACCTGGCTACCTCCCCTGCCCTGGGGTCTATTTTCTCTTTTAACATCTTCCAGCATCATAATTTCTCTTCTACTCAAGCCCTCAGAGTGATGATTCCACACAAAGCTGTCTGGTGTCTATCATGGGCCATAAGGGGTGCTCTGCCTCTCACTCCCTATTTTCTCCCCCAACCCCTACCAAAAAAAGATGAGAAAGTCCTCTGATCAAAACATGGCAAAGTTCATTTGAACATTCGACAAGTTATACTCTTTTCGTAAAGCAAATTTAATTTTAGGAAATTATCACAGCATCTAATTGAGGAAGGGGAGAGGAAGGAAGATAATATTTACAAACACACCATGTGCTTGACTGTGTGGTGGGTACTCTAAGTATATGTAATCTCATTTAATCCTCTCAATATTCCTGTGAGGGAGGCTTGTTCAACCCGTTTCACAGATGTGAATATAATCACGAGCTCCATGTTCTTGGGTACTCTAGCAACCATCTTCACCCAGCCCTGTTTTGAGCACCACAGTCTAGGCAAGTATCTAGCACAGTAGATGATTGATAAATGGTTGATAGGCTCCACTGGATCCTTGTCCTTGATCAAGGTGATAAAGTGTTTCAACTTGTTTAACTAGGTTACCTAGTTTTTCCTGCCCTCTTACCCCTAGCCAAGTATCATGCTTTATTTTAATACTCAAAACATATATTGATGGAGAACAGAAAGTTCTCTACATACTATATTAGGTTCTGTAAGGAAAGTCAAAGTCTTAAATGCATTTATTAATATCTCACTTTTTCCCACAAGGGATTTAAAATGATTTACCACAAAGATACATAAAATATGACTAAATACAAATAAGAATAAAATAATAAAATAATGGATAACATGAACATAAGTAGTCAAAATAGAAGTTAATAACAGAGAGGGAAAGATGATAAACATATAGGCTGCAAGGAATTATATAGTTGCTATAATTAAAACTCAATTTTTATTTTTTGCTTTCTAGCTGCCAAACTAAAAAGGAGAACATGTCAGTTGCATAGTTCTAATTGTTAGAGAGGAAAAGAAAATTTCTCAGGGGAAGCTTAGCTTTTCTGAACACTTAGTTCTAAAATATATACCCCACACACAGTTTCACATTAGCTTCTACCCTCCCCACCTCGTGATAGAGTAGGCATTATCCTGATCACACATTCCTATGGCAAAAGCAGTAAGTAAAGTAAAACCCCTTAGTAAAGGTTAATAGAGAAGTTCTCAAACCGTGATACAAATTTTGTATCAGTTATTTAATGCTGTCTAACAAATCACTCCAAAATTTAAAACAAGCACCATTTTACTTGCTCATTCATGATTCTGAGGGTCAGCAAACTACGCTGAGCTCAGTCAGGCAGTTCTACCAAAGCTAAGGGGTGCTGATTTAACTGATCTGGGATGGGGCCCATTTACCCGTTAACCCTCAGCGGTTAAAAAGTCCTCCAGGTAGTTCTCTAATCAACCTTAAGTGCCACAGGAATAGTGTATAACCCTAAATCACAACTGACTGAAGGAAATTCTTTCCAGGTGAGGTAGATTAAAAAGGACTTTAGAAAATATGAAACCCTGATTAGCCAAAACAGTATTGAAAAAGAACAAAGTTAAAGAACTCATACTTGCTGATTTAAAAATTTACTACAAAGTTACAGTAATCAAGATGATGTGGTGTGGCAATAAGGAAGACATATAGATCAAGCGATCAGAATTGAGAGTCCAGAAGTAAACTCTTGCATTTACAGTCAATTGATTTTCAAAAAGAATGCCAGAATCATTCAATGGGGAAAGAATAGTCTTTTCACCAAATTGTGCTCGAACAACTGGATATCCACATGTAAAAAAAAAAAAAAGAAAAACATTTTGGACCCCTTCATTCCATCATATACAAAAAGTAACTCAAAATGGATCATAGACCTCAATGTAAAAGCTAGAACTATACAACTCTCAGAAAAAAGCGTAGGCTTATACACCATGAGCAAGTGGAATTTATCCCAGGAATGCAAAGTTTTTTTAACCTCCAAATTCAACTAATGTAATTCACTATTAATAGAAAAATAAGGATACGGTCATCTCAATAGGTGCAGAAAAATCATTTCTCAAAATCCAATTTACATTCATGTTACAATCTCTCAAGAAACAAAGAATAAAAAGAAGCTTCCTCGATTAACATTATATTTAGTGAAAGATTGAACATATAATAGCTTTCATAAGGAAAAAACTTCTGACACATGCTAAAACATGGATGGATCCTAAAGACATTATGCTACATGAAAAAAGCCATTCACAAAAAGATAAATACTGTATGATTTCACCTATATGAAGTACCTAGAGTAGTCTGATATATAGGGGCAGAAAGTAGAATGGTAGTTGCCATGGACTGAGAAGACGGGTAGAATGTTTAATGGTACAGAAATTTCAGTATGGGAAATGAAAAGGTTCTTGAGATGGATGGTGGTGATGGTTGAACAACAATGTGAATGCACTTAATGCCACTGAACTGAACACTTAAAAGTGATTAAAGTGGTAAACTTTATGTCACAAAATTTTGTATTTCACTATAATTTAAAAAATAAAAATAAGTAAATAAAATAGTGAAAGAATGTATGCTTTCCCTGTAAGAATGAGAACAAGGCAAGAATAACTCTGCTCTTACCACTTTTATTCAACATTGTCTTAGAGTCTCTAGCCAGTGACATAATGCAAGAAAAACAAATAAAAGGTATAGAGATTGGAAAGGCAGAAACAAATCTGCTTTTATTCACAGACAACATGATCCTGTATAGAAACTTCTAAGGTTTCTCCAAAAAGTTTACTAAAATGAATAAACCAGATCAGCAAGGCCACAGGATACAAAACCAATAAACAAAATTAGTTGTATTTCAATATACTAACAATGAGCAATCCAAAAATGAAATTAAAAAGCAATTCCATTCATAGTAGCATCAAAAAGACTAAACTACTTGGGAATAAATTTAACAAAAGAAATACAAGAACTATGCACTAAAACCCACAAAACATCACTGAAATAATTACCTGAAGATCTGAATAAATGGAGAGATGCCGTGTAAATCAATCAGAAGGCTTAATATTGTTAAGAGGACAATCTTTCTAAATTGATCTAGAGAGTCCACACAATTCCTCTGAAAATCTCAGCAGGCTTTTGTTTTTGTTGTTGTTGTTATTGTTGTTGTTGTTGTTGTTGTTGTTGTTGTAGAATTATACAACCTGACCCCTAAAAGTTACATGGAAATGCAAAGAACCTAGACAAGCCAAACAATTTTGAAAAAGAACAAAATTGTTTTTACTACCTGATTTCAAAACTTACTATTAAGCTATAGTAGTCAAGACAATCTTATATTGACATAAGCATAGATATATGGATCAGTAGAACAGAATGAAATATCCAGAAATAAGCCCTGACATTTATGATCAATTGATTTTCAACAGAGATGCCAAGGAAAAAAATTATAAGCCTTACCTCATGTTATAAACAAAAATTCATTCATAGGCCTAAATGTAGGAGCTAAATAATTATTACCTATCCTAATGCCAAAAATCTACAAAAGAATAAATCTTGACTAAACAGTTCTTTGCTTTGTTTCACTCAAGCAAATGACTGAGGCCAAATATCTCAAAATTTTACTAATATTTCTTACCAATATCTTACCAATATCTTTGTCTCTGTGGCCAGATTTGTCAAGCTGAGGAAACCCCATCACAACACCCTGATGAACACCTTCATTGAAAGGAAAGGCAGTGGAATTTTTAGGTTGCCCCATGGGTACTGAAAAATCCCAAATGGGTTCTGAACTCAGATTTTTGTTTTGTAGAAAAATAATTTGCTTTCCCATCTAGAGAATTTAATTGAGTTGCACCAATAGTCTCTCAGATTTAGCTATGATCGCTCACCTTATTTTATTTTGTAGACACAAGTAAAGGAAAACCTACCCAGAGCTATTCACTACTGGATTTCTTTGGCCCTGAAGAGCTGAGAGGGCCTACAAAATCAGCAGCTGTGTTTTTTGGAATTTCACATACTGAGGTGCCCAAGTGTGTATATCCTATAGCCTGGAACATGGCAAATAGGGACAGCCTGCTTAGGTGAAATGCCTCTCAGGCAAGCAGTCCCTTAGTTAATCTTCTCCAGGCTTTAATAGACCTGAGAAATGAATGGACACACCTCTCTCTCAAGGGAGGAGCTGTGGGTTTGTCCATGTCTTCTGGATTCCTTCCAGCTTCTAGGTAGGTTTTCTTTCTTGTAATTCAGGAATAGGTGTGGAAAGCAGCAAGCTTCTCTTCTCCATCAGTAGCAGCATATTCATTCACCTGCCAACACAAGCAGCAACTTGCAGGACCAACACTTCTTTTGTTTAGAGATTTAGTACAAAAAATAAAATAAAATAAATCTCCAGGTCCCCTTCTCATGAGGCTAATAAAAGTGAATTATATTTAAAACAAAGGTATATACCTAAAACATGATTTCCATCTCTCCTTACCTACAAATACTCATTAAATTTTAATTTAAGAATAGCTATGTGTGACTTTTAAAAGATTAACTTCCCTCCTACCAAATGAATTAAACTTAAAAACACTATTTTAGTTAGTAGTGACCTTTCTTTATTTTAGAATGTGTCATGCTCTCATCGGAGACATCAAATCTTTTTCTTTTCATGGATAAAAAAGTTACAATTAAGAATTATTACTCTTAATACTTATTTACCCTCATACTCCACTTTCTACTTGAGAATTTTAAGACAAGATTACGTATCACATAATGGGAAAATGTAGATAATAACTGCGAGCCTGGGCAGGTCATTTTCCTCTTCTAGAGAAAATGTGAGCAAGGGTTGACACACAATCAGACAGACTCTTTTAGATTGATTATTCCTTGATTTTATTATAAATAGATTAAAGGAAAGACCTAAAACCATCCCCAGTTTGTGACAAAATTAAGCACGTCATGTGATTCTTAATTCTCCAGTGTTGTTTCTGAGTATTTCTCCTACCAATTATTCTATTTTTCACCATTCTTTGAATGAAGCAATGTTCTCATCACCCTGCCTCTTTTGACATGTCTTTTCATGTTTTAAAAATAGCACCCACTTTCAGAGTATAAAATTAATACTATTCATTATAAAATTTTAAAATATAAAAAGTTATGAAGAAGAAAATCAAATAACCCATAATCTCTCCACCAAGAAATAACCACTGTTAACATTTCTGTCGTATTTTCCTCTAGCATTTTTATGTATAATCATGTTTTTCCCAAAAAGCTATGCAACAAATAAATCAAAAGCAATTTTCCCATTCTTAATCTATATCCATGTGGGATAAGACCACTTACATTTTGTCATGAGCTTTTCACACAGTACCACAAGCCTGGGGCTTCCACTCCCTGCCTTGTGATCTGTTTCTCCAACCACCCTGACCCCACTGGGGCCCCACTTACACAGGACTCCAGGTTCAGGTTTTGACTATTTGCCTTCAGTGCTGTTTAACTCCCTTGGACCTTGAGAATTTGAATTATAAAGGCAAAATTCCATGCAACTGTGCACCAATGTATCAAAAATCAAGTAAGACTTTATTAAAATCTATATTACTTGTTGTTTTTGATGCTGTGGAAATTAGAGATTGTTATGCCTGTTTTAAATGCAGGCATTTCCAAAGACATGAGATATTAGAAAGCAGGAACCATATTTATAACTCCAGCGCATGGCCCATAGTAAATGCTCAATAAATATCTACTGAGTGCTTAAATGACATTTATAGAACTCTTGTTTCCTGTCTGGGGAAATATAATCAAAGCTTGAGGTTAATAGTATCAACAGTAATTAACGTGGCCAGTGGCTCTATATCCTTTACCAGGCAGAATCACTGGTCTTTAATCATTTCAACATCTCTGTTCTCCAACTGGCTCTCACCTTCTTGACCACTAGCCTTCTCTTGCAGCCATGGACTTAATCTGCCTTCACATCTGCTTCTTCCACCAACTCTCCCCTGGTTGACTTATACTTTACTCTACCACCAAGGACCCAACGGCTTTCTCCTTCATTGACTCACACTTTTCTCATATCACTTTCCCCCATACCCCCTAATGCAATCTGCTCCCACCTCTATCTCGCTACTAAAACCATTCTTGCCAAGCTCTATGATCACTTTTAATCTTAGTTTTACCTAACTTCTCCAAAGCATTTGGCACACATGACCTCACCCTCCTTGAAACTCTGCCTTTAGAGTGCACGATTCCTGCCTCTGAGTTCTTATATCCCTGGCTGCCCCTTCCCAGCCTGTTCCACAGAGTCTTCCTCTGCCTGAGCTATAAATGTTAGAATTTCCAGGGTTTTCCTCCTCAGTTCTCTTCTCACACTGAAGACTCACCTATCTGATCTTACTCACTCCTATGATTTCTGCACCATCTGTATATCCTGCATGCTACCTGTAGGGGGAATATCAGCTGCCTGCTGGATAATTTCACTTGACTGTCCCTCAAAATCAAAATGTCCAAATAGAACTTATATCTTCCCTCCCAAACTTGGGGAGATTCCATGCTCTTCTACAGCCCTAGAACTAATGGTCACCACGTCCTGTCGATTATACCTTTTTACTATTTATCCAATTATTCTCCAGACTGTAATCTTTCCAAGATGTCCATCTGTACCTGTCTCTCTGTAACATCTCATTGCTCTTATAATAATAGGGCCCAGCCTCCTTCACAAGCCCTTTGGAATTGGGTCCCTGCTCACTCACTAGCCTCACTCCATAATAGTAACTATGTTCCAGTCATACCTAACTTCTTTTCATTCATTCAGAAAGCCCTGATATCTCTCACCTCTGGGTAGTTGCATCTACTAGTCCATCTACCTCGAACCCATTCTACGTCTTCTGTCACCTGGCCAACCCCTGCTCCTCCTTTGGGTCTTAACTTAGAAATCATTTTTAGGGAGGATTTTTGGGAAGTCTTTCTGAAGCTCCAGATGTCTTGGAATATGCTCCTAGTATATATTTCCGAAAATGCTTTGTACCATTTTTGCACTTACACACTAACTATGATTACCTTTGTATTTGCCTGGACTGTCAAGTGAGTATAAGTGCTGGGAGGCAGGCACCAAGCTTATCTTGTTTATCTTTGTATTCTTTGCATACAACACAGCACAATGCTAGCATATAGTAGACAGATGTTCAGCAAGAATGTTGAGCGAGTGTCGAATAAGTGAATGAATGAAGGAATGAAGAAATGAATGTACTTCTTTTCATCGTGCCTTTTTTATTTCTTGCCAGGATAAAGCAGATTTCTAAGAGACCTCCCCACACTCCTATCCAATTTATTTTTTCCATTTAGGTTCAAATTATCATTCTCGAAAGAAACCCTAATCATGTCATGTCCTGCTTTAAAATCAATGACCATGCATTTCTCACAAGATTAAGTACAGGCTTTAGCATGGTTTTAAGGCCCTTTATCTCCTACTTACCTTCTCTCCCTCTATCCCTCCCCCAAACAGAAACTAAATTCCAGCCCCACTGACCACTTTTGGCTCTTCCCACAAGTCAGGCTCTCTCTTGGCTCTGGGCCCTTGCTCTTCCTCCTACCTTTCCTCTTTGCCCAGCCCACCCCCACTTGATCTTCAGAATCCAGTTCAGGAATCACTCTTCCAGGAAGCCATTTCTGAGTCCTCAGTTCCCTGACAAGTAGAATAGTGGTTCCCAATGTATCGTATGGCCTTCAACCAGCCTTCAGTCACAGCCCTCATCAGCTGGTAGGTGTTTACCATATGCTTCTTGAGAGCTTAAGAGCAGTCTTTCAATACTAGCACAGTGGCCTGAGTGAGAAAAGTAAAAGATGAATAGTGAAATCATTAACAAAAAGCTATTTGCAAAATATTTTGAGGACAATTGTGACTCCTGATTACAAACTTGTGTTAATATCTCAGCAATCACATTACATTGTCTGTGGTGGGAGAGGAGGGGGACCGTCATGGGGAGCAGGGAGAGGGGAGGGGATAAATAAGAGAAAGGCCTTGGAAGACTCGAAATGAGAGTCACCACAAACTGAGGAGAATAATGAATTCACTTTCCGTACCTTAATCTTCATCTTGATATAGCAAAGTGGCATGGGACTGACACAAATTGACTATTAAAGCAGGTTGTATTCGGAGCCTGCTCCCTGCTGCTAGACAAGGGAACCTGGCTGATGAGTCATGCGGCCAGACCATGGGAACCTACAGAACAAAGGAAGATTCCTGCAGACATTACTGACTATCATGGACCCATACCATGAAAGAAAAACAGATATAAACAGAATTCCTCAAACACTCAGGGTCTCATTTCTCTGACTTTGAGAGGAGACCATGTCTCTGTCTATGGAGCTTTATTCCTTCTCTAATAAAGTTTCCTTTTGTCTTTAACTATAGCTTGTGCTTTAATTCTTTCCTGTGCAGAGTCAAGGATCCTCTCTTGGCAGGCGGAGGGCCTGAGACACGCCCCCCCCCCTCCCAGTTAGGGGATTTGACCCATTCTGCATCAAGCCCATCTTTAATCTGTAGGGTGATCCTACAGATTTTACCATATTCTTTAATTTATTCCAGTTATCTAAATGTTGGGCATAGATTGTTTTCTGATAAACATTGCTATTTAAGAGAACCCCCATTAAAAAAAAATAACAGACAATAACATGTTAGCAAGGGGGAGATACTGGAAACAAAACAGTATAGCAGCTTCTCAAAAATTAAACATAGAATAACCAGATGATACAGTAATTTCACTGCTAGGTATGATGCAGGACAGGGCAAATTCTCTAAGTGGCCCTACACAGAGAGAAAAAGTGTTCTTAACTGAGCTCAGGAAAGAATTCAAGTGCACGCCAGAGTTAAAGCAAAGTTTATTAGAGAAGGGGTAATGCACCATAGACAAAGTGTGGTCTCTTCTCAGAGACAAAGAGTGAGAGAGCCTGAGAGAAACTCGGAGGGACAGAGACAATAGAGGGACAGAGAAAAAGACACTGAGGGAGACCCCAAGTGTTTGAGAAATTCAGTTTATGTATCATTCTTAGTTTCTGTGAATTATAGTTTAAAGACTTTGTTTACTCATTTTCCTTTGATGGTGTGGGCATACAGTGTAAAAGTAAGAATATATAGCATGAAAGGCCTGCTGGCAATTCTCAGCCTTTGATCCATAGGTTCCCCATGGTTTTAACTGCAGGGAATGAATCATTGTTTATTTTGTGTAGGGCAGTGACTGAAAGACTGTTTTTCTGTTTTTCCTTCTCGAAATGGGTAAATGGTTTGTTAGTAATCCCAGGAGAAATCTTCCTTTGTTCTGCGTGCTCCCTTGTGGTATGGCGGTAGGGCTAATCAGCATGGTACAGTCTCTGAATATAGCTTAATTTAACTTTTAGTTCTCTTG
This sequence comes from Pteropus alecto, assembly GCF_000325575.1. NCBI lineage: Eukaryota > Metazoa > Chordata > Mammalia > Chiroptera > Pteropodidae > Pteropus > Pteropus alecto. The sequence goes on from NW_006434369.1 coordinate 13,397,620, forward strand.
CCTCCTCCCTACATTAGGTATACACCTAAAAAGAATTGAAAGCAAGGACTCAAGGAGATATTTGAACACCCATGTTCATAGTAACCTTATTCTCAATATCCAAAAAGGTGGAAATAACCCAAGTGTCTACCCATGGATGAATGGATAAACAAAATGTGGTCTATACATACAATGAATTATAATATTTTGGGGCCTGGGGGAGAAGTTGTTGTTTAATAGATGCACAGTTTCAAATGGGGAAGATAAAAAGTTCTGGAGATGAATGGTGGTGATGTGCTGGCTGAAAAATTACTGCTTGGTTATCGCCCATGGGAACATAACACTCTAACAATAAGCTTTCTGCCTCTGGACCCCCGCTTGCACAACCAACCCGTGGGTTGACAGTTAGTAAAAAGAAGAAAAATAGACTTGTGTGTTCAAACAGGATGAAGAAGAGGGGTTTAGGGCTTAAAAACCCTATATCTCTACATTTCGGGGCTGCTTGATTTGGGGTCTGCGTACCCCTGGCAGACCCAGCTGGCTGAATAGTGTGTTTCCTATAACTCACTGATTTCTGGTGGTCCATATGTCTATCGGGGGTTGGCAGCTACAACATTTGGAGGCCCCAGCGAGATCTCAGGGAGTGGCCCTGGGATCTAAGAACTGACCCGCCGCCGAAGCGATTGCTGTCCCTGTTACGGACTCAAAGGGGTGGCCACTGCCGCCGAAGCGATTGCTGTCCCTTTTACGGGCTCTAAGGGGTGGCCACCCTGAGATGTTCCAGGGCCCTTGCCTCGAATGCCATGACAGGGTCAATGCAATCGTTAAGGACGCAACCTTTAGGACACATTCTTTGTTCTTGATCCTGCCAGGAATCTCCGAGGCCTCGACATCTGGATAAAAAGGTACCTTTCTGTTGACCGGTCGTTGGGGTTCTGTGGAGAGACTGGACTCAGTCATATCTCCCAGACTGGACTCAGTCATATCTCCAGGCCACAGGCTGCTGCCTCCTGTGTCCTGTCATCGGGTTCTGCCTATAGTCTTTGGTCTTGTCTGGGTCGTAGGTGGCGGACCTCTCCGGGTCCACCTACACCCCAGTAACTGTTCTCGTCTGAGTGTCTGTCTTATGTTTTCCATGCAAGTGATGCGGGGGAGACCCGAGTTAACAGAAGATACCTTTGGGGTGTCTCCTGAGACATTTCAAAGAAGGGTTTGTAGAGGGAGCTGACTATAGCATAAAGTTTTCTCCAGGCAGACTAAGGACATAATGTGAAGTTGAGTGGGCCATCTTTTGGTGTAAACTGGCCTCTGGAGGGTTCTTTTGACAGGGGTTTAGTGAGGAATGTTGGGAAGATTGTCACGGGAGACCCGGGACATCCCGATCCGTTTCCCAACATCAATCAATGGTTAAACCTTGTTCAGACACCCCCTCCTTGGTTCCGCCGGTATGCCCTTTCTCTAGGGGCGCAAGTCTTAGTGTGGGCACCCCGAAACATGCAGCAACTGAATCTCCAAGACAGCCCAGTCCCTCAGTCCTCTCTTAGTTGTGGGCACCCCGAAACATATGGCAACCGAGTCTCCAAGACAGCCCAGTCCCTCAGTCCTCCAATCTCCACCAGAGGACAGTGACCTTCCCCTGCCCTATAATCCAGGACAACAGAGGCCAAATAGCACCGCCTCACTTCCTCGGACGCACAGGTAACCCCTATGGGCCTCCTGCTCCCACTCCGGGCAGGGCACCAATACCACCACCCTGGCCATCCTTCCCTTGCGAGAAGCACCACCCCAGCGGACATCACACAGACAGGCCCTTCATGGTTTACGTGCCTTTCTCAACTATTGACCTGTACAACTGGAAGGCACAGAATCTATCTTTCTCTGAGAAACCCCAGCATTAATGGAACTCTTAGAAAGTGACTTTCAGACTCACTGCCCCACCTGGGATGATTGCCAACAGCTTTTAGTTACCCTCTTCATCGCGGAAGAACGTGGGCGCATACGGGCGGAAGCACAAAAGATATCTGCAGGAGGGAGGGGGGTTGAGGAAGCAGGGGAACAGATTAAGGAGGAATTTCCCTCCACCTGCCCAGACTGGGGACACAATTCTCAGGCAGGGAGAACAGTATTGGATCGGTACCACCAGATTCTAATTGGGGGAATTAGGATGGCTGCTCGTCAGCCAACTAACCTTTCTAAGGTAACTGAAGTTATACAGGGACCTCAGGAATCCCCCAGAGCGTTTCTTGAACGACTACAGGAGGCCTACCAGGTATACACCCCCAATGATCCTGAGGCCCCTGAGAACCAGCGGGCAATTAATGTAGCCTTTGCTACTCAGGCAGCCCCTGATATCCTGTGTAAATTGCAAAAATTAGAAGGTTTTGCAGGCATGAACCTATTCCAACTTGTCGAGATAGCCCAGAAGGTGTTCAACAACAGGGAGGCACCAGATGACCCCAAACGTGTGGCTAAAATAATGGTAGCTGCCATGCAGGAGGAGAGACCAGGGAAGACTAGGGCACGACAAGGGAGGTCAGAAAAAGGCCCACGTAAGGTTTGCACACCTCTAGGAAAAAAATCAATGCGCCTGCTGCAAGAAAAAAGGCCATTGAGAGAATAAATGTCCTGAGTAAAACGTGAAAGACCAGGGAAACTGCAAGACTAAAATCACTCAGTGTTACTCAACCCAAGGGGACCAATCTCCAAACGAAAGACCACCATCCAAGGGGCCATGGGCGAAACACGAGAATACCCATGGACCACTGAAAGGACTATAGATCTGGGGCGAGGGATAGTGATCCATTCTTTCCTCGTAATTCCAGAATGTCCGGCCCCACTTCTTGGTAGAGACCTACTCCAAAAGCTAAGGGCTACTATCACATTCGGAGATAGTACACCTCAGATGTCCATGTCAACTATCTTAATTACCTGTCCTCTATCGTAGAGTACCTCCTCTACGAGAAGGAAGG